>NC_136341.1:3122214-3127214 GCF_964198595.1 Lampetra fluviatilis | reverse complement strand
GCCCTCGACGGCAAACTCAAACACGAGGACACCAACCTGGCATCTACCACGCTGTGAGTCACTCACTCAGTCAGTCACTCACTCACTCACTCACTCAGTCAGTCAGTCAGTCACTCAGTCACTCACCCACTCACTCAGTCACTCACTCACTCACCCACTCACTCACTCAGTCACTCACTCAGTCACTTAGTCACTCAGTCACTCACTGCGAGAAACACGGCATCGCCCTCGACGGCAAACTCAAACACGAGGACACCAACCTGGCATCTACCACGCTGTGAGTCACTCACTCAGTCAGTCACTCACTCAGTCAGTCAGTCACTCAGTCACTCAGTCACTCACTCACCCACTCACTCAGTCACTCACTCACTCACCCACTCACTCACTCAGTCACTCACTCAGTCACTTAGTCACTCAGTCACTCACTGCGAGAAACACGGCATCGCCCTCGACGGCAAACTCAAACACGAGGACACCAACCTGGCATCTACCACGCTGTGAGTCACTCACTCACTCAGTCAGTCACTCACTTAGTCACTCAGTCACTTAGTCAGTCAGTCACTCAGTCACTCAGTCGGTCAGTCACTCACTCACTCAGTCACCCAGCCAGTCACTCAGTCACTCACTCAGTCAGTCAGTCACTCAGTCACTCACTCAGTCACTCACTCACTCAACCACTCACTCAGTCAACCACTCACGCAGTCACTCACCCACCCACCCACTCACCCACTCACCCACCCACTCACCCACTCACCCACTCACTCACCCACTCACCCACTCACCAACCCACTCACCCACCCACTCACCTACTCACCCACCCACTCACCCATTCAGCCACCCACTCACTCACTCACCCACTCACTCACCCACTCACTCACCCACCCACCCACTCACCAACCCACTCACTCACCCACCCACCCACTCACCAACCCACTCACTCACCCACCCACCCACTCACCAACCCACTCACCCACCCACCCACTCACCAACCCACTCACTCACCCACCCACTCACCCACTCACCCACCCACCCACTCACCAACCCACTCACTCACCCACCCACCCACTCACCAACCCACTCACTCACCCACCCACTCACCCACTCACTCACCCACCCACCCACCCACTCACCCACTCACCCACCCACTCACTCACTCACCCACTCACCCACTCACTCACCCACCCACCCACTCACCAACCCACTCACCCACCCACCCACTCACCAACCCACTCACTCACTCACCCACCCACTCACTCACCCACCCACCCACTCACCAACCCACTCACTCACCCACCCACCCACTCACCAACCCACTCACTCACCCACCCACTCACCAACCCACTCACCCACTCACCCACTCACTCACCCACTCACTCACCCACCGACCCACTCACCAACCCACTCACTCACCCACCCACTCACCCACTCACTCACCCACCCACCCACCCACTCACCAACCCACTCACTCACCCACCCACCCACTCACCAACCCACTCACTCACCCACCCACCCACTCACCAACCCACTCACCCACTCACCCACTCACTCACCCACTCACTCACCCACCGACCCACTCACCAACCCACTCACTCCTCTCGCGAGCTCCCTCCCCCCCTCTCTCGCCCCCCGTGCCCCTCCCCCTCGTCCCCCACCCCTCTCCCCCCGTACCCCCTCCCCCTCGTCCCCCCCCCCTGCCCCCGCCCCCCGTCCCCCACCCGGCTAGGCTGACGTCACTGCGAGCGACAAAGCGTCGGCGTGACGTGTCGCCCGGTCGTTGGCTCTGTCCATATTACCTGGGCAGGTGTGGCTCACAGAGAGACTCACACAGAGAGACTCACACAGAGAGACTCACACAGAGAGACTCACACAGAGAGACTCACACAGAGAGACTCACACAGAGAGACTCACACAGAGAGACTCACACAGAGAGACTCACACAGAGAGACTCACACAGAGAGACTCACACAGAGAGACTCACACAGAGAGACTCACACAGAGAGACTCACACAGAGAGACTCACACAGAGAGACTCACACAGAGAGACTCACACAGAGAGACTCACACAGAGAGACTCACACAGAGAGACTCACACAGAGAGACTCACACAGAGAGACTCACACAGAGAGACTCACACAGAGAGACTCACACAGAGAGACTCACACAGAGAGACTCACACAGAGAGACTCACACAGAGAGACTCACACAGAGAGACTCACACAGAGAGACTCACACAGAGAGACTCACACAGAGAGACTCACACAGAGAGACTCACACAGAGAGACTCACACAGAGAGACTCACACAGAGAGACTCACACAGAGAGACTCACACAGAGAGACTCACACAGAGAGACTCACACAGAGAGACTCACACAGAGAGACTCACACAGAGAGACTCACACAGAGAGACTCACACAGAGAGACTCACACAGAGAGACTCACACAGAGAGACTCACACAGAGAGACTCACACAGAGAGACTCACACAGAGAGACTCACACAGAGAGACTCACACAGAGAGACTCACACAGAGAGACTCACACAGAGAGACTCACACAGAGAGACTCACACAGAGAGACTCACACAGAGAGACTCACACAGAGAGACTCACACAGAGAGACTCACACAGAGAGACTCACACAGAGAGACTCACACAGAGAGACTCACACAGAGAGACTCACACAGAGAGACTCACACAGAGAGACTCACACAGAGAGACTCACACAGAGAGACTCACACAGAGAGACTCACACAGAGAGACTCACACAGAGAGACTCACACAGAGAGACTCACACAGAGAGACTCACACAGAGAGACTCACACAGAGAGACTCACACAGAGAGACTCACACAGAGAGACTCACACAGAGAGACTCACACAGAGAGACTCACACAGAGAGACTCACACAGAGAGACTCACACAGAGAGACTCACACAGAGAGACTCACACAGAGAGACTCACACAGAGAGACTCACACAGAGAGACTCACACAGAGAGACTCACACAGAGAGACTCACACAGAGAGACTCACACAGAGAGACTCACACAGAGAGACTCACACAGAGAGACTCACACAGAGAGACTCACACAGAGAGACTCACACAGAGAGACTCACACAGAGAGACTCACACAGAGAGACTCACACAGAGAGACTCACACAGAGAGACTCACACAGAGAGACTCACACAGAGAGACTCACACAGAGAGACTCACACAGAGAGACTCACACAGAGAGACTCACACAGAGAGACTCACACAGAGAGACTCACACAGAGAGACTCACACAGAGAGACTCACACAGAGAGACTCACACAGAGAGACTCACACAGAGAGACTCACACAGAGAGACTCACACAGAGAGACTCACACAGAGAGACTCACACAGAGAGACTCACACAGAGAGACTCACACAGAGAGACTCACACAGAGAGACTCACACAGAGAGACTCACACAGAGAGACTCACACAGAGAGACTCACACAGAGAGACTCACACAGAGAGACTCACACAGAGAGACTCACACAGAGAGACTCACACAGAGAGACTCACACAGAGAGACTCACACAGAGAGACTCACACAGAGTCACACAGAGTGTCCATACTACCTGGGCAGGTGTGGGTCACAGAGAGACTCACAGAGTCTCATAGAGTCTTACAGAGAGACTCAGAGAGACTCACACACAGAGACTCACACAGAGAGAGTGTCCATACTTCCTGGGCAGGTGTGGCCCATAGAGTCTTACACACAGAGAGTCTCACACAGAGAGACTCACACAGAGTCAAAGAGAGACTCACACCGAGAGTCACACACAGAGTCTCATAGAGTCTTACAGAGAGACTCAGAGAGACTCACACAGAGTGTCCATACTACCTGGGCAGGTGTGGCCCATAGAGAGACTCACACAGGGAGTCTTACAGAGAGTCACAGAGAGTCACAGAGAGCGTCACAGAGAGACTCACATAGAGTCTTACAGAGAGTCACAGAGAGTCAGAGAGAGAGAGACTCACAGAGAGTTGGCCATACTACCTGGGCAGGTGTGGCTCACAGAGTCTTACAGAGAGTCACAGAGAGAGGCTCACAGAGTCTTACAAAGAGTCAGAGAGGCTCACAGGAAGTGTCCATACTACCTGGGCAGGTGTGGCTCATAGAGCCTCACAGAGGCTTACAGAGAGTCTCACACGGAGAGAGTCACAGAGAGAGTCACAGAGAGAGACTCAGAGACTCAGAGAGAGAGAGGGTTGGTGGGTGAGTGAGTGGGTTCCTGAGTGAGCGAGTGGGTTGGTGGGTGAGTGAGTGGGTGAGTGGGTGAGCGAGTGGGTGAGCGAGTGGGTGAGTGGGTGAGCGAGTGGGTGAGTGACTGAGTGAGTGAGCGAGTGGGTAAGTGGGTGAGTGGGTGAGTGGATGAGTGAATGGGTGAGTGAGTGAGTGAGTGCGTGGGTGAGTGGGTGAGCGAGTGAGTGGGTGAGTGAGTGAGTGAGTGAGGGGGTGAGTGAGTGGGTGAGTGAGTGAGCGAGTGGGTGAGTGACTGAGTGAGTGAACGAGTGAGTGGGTGAGCGAGCGAGTGAGTGACTGAGTGAGTGAGTGGGTGAGCGAGTGGGTGAGTGACTGAGTGAGTGGGTGAGTGGGTGAGTGACTGAGTGGGTGAGTGGGTGAGTGAGTGACTGAGTTCGTGACTGAGTGAGTGGGTGAGTGAGTGAGCGAGTGGGTGAGTGGGTGAGCGAGTGAGTGAGTGAGCGAGTGAGTGAGTGAGTGACTGAGTGGGTGAGTAAGTGAGTGAGTGACTGAGTGGGTGAGTGAGTGACTGAGTTCGTGACTGAGTGGGTGAGTGAGTGACTTAGTGAGCGAGTGGGTGAGTGACTGAGTGAGTGGGTAAGTGAGTGAGTGACTGAGTTCGTGACTGAGCGAGTGACCAGGTGAGTAATCTACCCGCGGCTGCATCTCCGTGTGGCGGCATTGCCTAGCAACGCGGCATTGCCTAGCAACGCGGCATTGCCTAGCAACG
>NC_136341.1:3097214-3117214 GCF_964198595.1 Lampetra fluviatilis | reverse complement strand
CCACAGAGTTGCATAGAGACCCATAGACTCACACAGAGACCCATAGACTCACACAGAGACCCATAGACTCACACAGAGACCCACAGAGTTGCACAGAGACCCACAGAGTTGCACAGAGACTCACAGAGTTGCACAGAGACCCACAGAGTTGCATAGAGACCTACAGACTCAAACAGAGACCCACAGAGTTGCACAGAGACCCACAGAGTTGCACAGAGACCCACAGACTCACACAGAGACCCACAGAGTTGCACAGAGACCCACAGAGTTGCACAGAGACCCACAGAGTTGCACAGAGACCCACAGACTCACACAGAGACCCACAGAGTTGCACAGAGACCCACAGACTCACACAGAGACCCACAGAGTTGCACAGAGACCCACAGACTCACACAGAGACCCATAGAGTTGCATAGAGACCCATAGACTCACACAGAGACCCACAGAGTTGCATAGAGACCCATAGACTCACACAGAGACCCATAGACTCACACAGAGACCCACAGAGTTGCATAGAGACCCATAGACTCACACAGAGACCCACAGACTCACACAGAGACCCACAGACTCACACAGAGACCCACAGACTCACACAGAGACCCACAGAGACCCACAGACTCACACAGAGACCCACAGACTCACACAGAGACCCACAGAATTGCATAGAGACCCACAGACTCACACAGAGACCCATAGACTCACACAGAGACCCACATGCTCACACAGAGTTACACAGAGACCCACAGAGTTGCATAGAGACCCACAGACTCACGCAGAGACCCACAGAGTTGCATAGAGACCCATAGACTCACACAGAGACACACAGAGTTGCACAGAGACCCACAGAGTTGCATAGAGACCCACAGACTCACACAGAGACCCATAGAGTTACAAAGACCCACAGACTCACACAGAGACCCACAGAGTTGCACAGAGACCCACAGAGTTGCACAGAGACCCACAGAGTTGCACAGAGACCCACAGAGTTGCATAGAGACCCACAGACTTACGCAGAGACCCACAGAGTTGCACAGAGACCCACAGAGTTACACAGAGACCCACAGAGTTGCACAGAGACCCACAGACTCACACAGAGACCCACAGAGTTGCATAGAGACCCACAGAGTTCCAGAGACCCATAGAGTTGCACAGAGACCCACAGAGTTGCATAGAGATCCATAGACTCACACAGAGACCCACAGAGTTGCACAGAGACCCACAGAGTTCCAGAGACCCATAGAGTTGCACAGAGACCCACAGAGTTGCATAGAGACCCATAGACTCACACAGAGACCCATAGAGTTGCACAGAGACCCACAGACTCACACATATTCACACAGAAACCCATAGAATCACACCGAGACCCACATGCTCACACAGAGACCCACAGACTCGCACAGAGACCCACAGACTCGCACAGAGACCCACAGAGTTGCAGAGACCCACAGACTCACACAGAGACCCACAGACTCGCACAGAGACCCACAGAGTTGCAGAGACCCACAGAGTTGCATAGAGACCCACAGAGTTTCACAGAGACCCACAGAGTTGCATAGAGACCCACAGACATACACAGAGACCCACAGAGTTACATAGAGACCCACAGACATACACAGAGACCCACAGAGTTACATAGAGACCCACGGAGTTGCACAGAGACCCACAGAGTTGCACAGAGACCCACAGAGTTGCATAGAGACCCATAGACTCACACAGAGATCCACAGAGTTGCATAGAGACCCACAGACTCACACAGAGACCCATAGAGTTGCATAGAGACCCACAGACTCACACAGAGACCCACAGACTCACACAGAGACCCACAGAGTTGCACATAGACCCACAGAGTTGCACAGAGACCCACAGTATTGCATAGAGACCCACAGAGTTGCACAGAGACCCACAGAGTTGCATAGAGACCCACAGAGTTGCATAGAGACCCACAGACTCACGCAGAGACCCACAGACTCACATAGACCCATAGACTCACACAGAGACCCATAGACTCACACAGAGACCCATAGACTCACACAGAGACCCACAGAGTTGCATCGAGATCCATAGACTCACACAGAGACCCATAGACTCACACAGAGACCCATAGACTCACACAGAGACCCACAGAGTTGCATAGAGATCCACAGACTCACACAGAGACCCATAGACTCACACACAGAGACCCATAGACTCACACAGAGACCCACAGAGTTGCATAGAGACCCACAGAGTTGCATAGAGACCCACAGACTAACACAGAGACCCACAGACTCACACAGAGACCCATAGACTCACACCAAGACCCACAGACATACACAGAGACCCACAGACTCACACAGAGACCCACAGACTCACACAGAGACCCACAGAGTTGCATAGAGACCCACAGACTCACACAGGGACCCACAGACTCACACGGAGACCCACAGATTCACACAGAGACCCACAGACTCTCATAGAGACCCACAGAATATGTACACAGAGACCCAGAGAGTTACACAGAGACCCACAGACTCACACAGAGACCCACAGAGACCCACGGACTCACACAGAGACCCACGGACTCACACAGAGACCCACAGACTCACACAGAGACCCACAGACTCACACAGAGACCCATAGACTCACACAGAGACCAACAGACTCACACAGAAACCAACAGACTCACACAGAGTCCCACAGACTCACACAGAGACCCATAGACTCACACAGAGACCCATAGACTCACACAGAGACTCATAGACTCACACAAAGACCCACACAGAGACCCACAGACTCACACAGAGACCCACAGACTCAGACAGAGACCCATAGACTCACACAGAGACTCATAGACTCACACAGAGACCCACACAGAGACCCACAGACTCACACAGAGACCCGTAGACTCACACAGAGACCCACAGACTCACACAGAGACCCACAGACTCACGCAAAGACCCATAGACTCACACAGAGACCCATGGCCCCACATAGAGACTGAAGAAGGCCCATTGCCTGAAACGTCGCCCACTGTGTGAGATTATCGGACGTTTCCTTTGACTAATCCGCAAACGTGTGCGTGTCTCTGTGTGTATGTGTGTCTGTGTGTGTGTCTGTGTGTATGTCTCTGTGTGTGTCTGTGTGTGTCTGTGTGTCTGTGTGTGTGTCTGTGTGTCTGTGTGTCTGTGTGTGTCTGTATGTATCTGTGTGTGTGTGTATGTGTGGGTGTGCCTGTGTATGTGTCTGTGTGTGTGTGTCTGTGTGTGTGTGTGTGTCGATGTGTGTGTGTCTGTGTGTGTCTCGGTGTGTGTGTCTCGGTGTGTGTGTCTCTGTGTGTGTCTGTGTGTCTGTATGTCTCTGTGTGTGTGTCTGTGTATGTGTCTGTGTGTGTGTCTCTCTGTGTGTGTGTCTGTGTGTGTCTGTGTGTGTGTGTCTGTGTGTGTGCCTGTGTATGTGTCTGTGTCTGTGTGTGTGTGTGTGTGTCTCTCTGTGTGTGTGTGTCTGTGTGTGTGTCTGTGTGTGTGTCTCTCTGTGTGTCTGTGTGTGTCTCTGTGTGTGTGTGTGTCTGTGTGTGTGTGTCTCTCTGTGTGTGTCTGTGTGTGTGTGTGTGTGTGTCTCTGTGTGTCTGTGTGTGTCTCTGTCTGTGTGTGTGTGTGTGTCTTCTTCCTATCGCCACAACCGTGGCGCTAACAGAGGGTATGTGTGTGTGTGTGCACCACTCCCGTCTACATTTCACGTACACCACCACCAACACCACCACCAACACCACCACCACCATCACCACCACCACCACCACCCACCCACCCACCACCAACACCACCACCAACACCACCACCACCACCACCCACCCACCCACCATCATCATCACAAAGACAAAGGTCCCCCGTGTTAGCCTTCAGCAGACCTTTTGGGGCAAGTGCTGTTTGCCAGCAGCAACGTGACGGAGCGGTTAGCGCTACGAACCAGTGACGGATTATAATGTTATCATTATAATTATATTATTATAATTGTATTATTATAATGTTATATTGTTATAAATGTCCCGGTAGCACAAGTAAGCTACACGTGCTAGCGGGAGCCTCCCCCGCACTTTCGTGGGGCCCCGCGCGAAACGCTTTCGAGCTCTCAATTCCCGTACAGCGATTCTGCACTTGCTCTATCACTACAGTACTATACTGCCTTCGACTCGTACGAACGACCGGGCGTTTAAGATTAGCGATTTGTCGTATTATCTGGGCTGTGTAGCAAATGAAAAAATACAATGACTTTACTATGCGAGTTAAACAAATTCGTGTGTTTAATATTTAAGTGTTTATTTAATTTAATTACTTAATTATTTTATTACGACAAGAAACTCCGGGCTCTGTACGAGCTTCGCCTGGCACTGCTACGAATTCGAACCACGAACAGACCGTGACCATTTATTCAACTGACGCCCGCTCCTGAGCCGCCCTCCACTAGGTCGACTCAGCCTCAAATGAGCACGTGGTTGTGTGCCGTAAACGTGGCCACTTGGGGAGAGACAAAGGCGGCCGGGCGTGGTGCTGGCCACCCACCCCCCTCGTGTGCCACAGTGCCGGTAGCCTTCACAGCTGCTGCTGCTGCTGATCGCTTAACAGCACTTGCCCCGACAGTCGGTTAGAGGCTACACGGGAGAACTTTGTCTTTGTTGTGTGTTTTTGAACGTGTGTGTGTGACTGTGTGTGTGGGTGACTGTGTGTGTGTTGACTGTGTGTGTGTGTGACTGTGTGTGTGGGTTGTTGAACATGTGTGTGTGTGATTGACTGTGTGTGTGTGTGCCTGTGTGTGTTTGACTGTGTGTGTGTGACTGTGTGTGACTGTGTGTGTGGGTTGTTGCACGTGTGTGTGTGTGATTGACTGTGTGTGTGGTTTAGTGTGTGTGTGTGATTGACTGTGTGTGTGTGTGACTGTGTGTGTGTGACTGTGTGTGACTGTGTGTTTGACTGTGTGTGTGTGACTGTGTGTGTGTGTAGTTGACTGTGTGTGTGTGTTTGACTGTGTGTGTGTGTTTGACTGTGTGTGTATGGTTGACTGTGTGTGTGGTTGACTGTGTGTGTGTGGTTGACTGTGTGTGTGTATGTGTGTTTGACTGTGTGTGTGTGGTTGACTGTGTGTGTGTGACTGTGTGTGTGTATGGTTGACTGTGTGTGTGTGGTTGACTGTGTGTGTATGGTTGACTGTGTGTGTGGTTGACTGTGTGTGTGTGTGACTGTGTGTGTGTATGGTTGACTGTGTGTGTGTGTGGTTGACTGTGTGTGTGTGGTTGACTGTGTGTGTGACTGTGTGTGTGTGGTGGTGTGTATGGCGATGGTTGACTGTGTGTGTGTTTGACTGTGTGTGTGTATGTCTGTTTGACTGTGTGTGTGTGGTTGACTGTGTGTGTGTATGTCTGTTTGAATGTGTGTGTGTTTGACTGTGTGTGTGTGTGTGGTTGACTGTGTGTGTGTGTGGTTGACTGTGTGTGTGGTTGACTGTGTGTGTGTGGTGGTGGTTGTCGCCGCTGCAAGGGTGGACATCGTGGTGGAGGACTTCGCTCGCAAGGGGGAGGAGCAGGAGAAGGAGGAGGTGGACGATGAGGGCGATGCGGGCGATGCAAATTAAAGGGCAAGCCGGGCACTCCGTTCCGTGTAGGGAGCCTCTGGGCTTAGAGTCAGACAACAACATCATCAGCTTCAGCAGCAGCAACATTTACCGAGGAGACGTCACGTTCCAATTGCGATCACAACCCAGCATCCTCACCCGTCCAACACCAAGACATCGTCTGTGAAAATAGCGGCGATGGGTGATGGTTGCAAGTGATGATGGTGGTGGTGGTGATGGTGGTGGTGATGGTGGTGGTGGTGGTGATGATGGTGGTGGTAGTGGTGATGGTGGTGGTGGTGATGATGGTGGTGATGGTGGTGGTGGTGATGATGGTGGTGGTGATGGTGGTGGTGATGGTGGTGGTGGTGGTGATGGTGGTGGTGGTGATGATGGTGGTGATGGTGGTGGTGATGATGGTGGTGATGATGATGGTGGTGGTGATGGTGGTGATGATACAGTACACTATACACTACACTATACACTACACTATACACTACACTATACACCACACTATACACTACACTATACACTATACACCACACTATACACTACACTATACTGTACACTACTATACACTACACTATACACTACATTATACAGTACACTATACACTACACTATACACTACTATACACTACACTATACACTACTACACACTACACTATACACTACTACACACTACATTATACACTACACTATAAACTACACTATCCACTACACTATACACTACTACACACTACACTATACACTACACTATACACTACTACACACTACACGATACACTACACTATACACTACACGATACACTATACTATACACTACTATACAATACACTGTACATTACACTATACACTACTACACACTACACGATACACTACACTATACACTACACTATACACTACTACACACTACACTATACACTACACTATACACTACACTATACACTACACACGACACTATACATTACTACACTATACACTACACTACACACTACACTATACACAATACACCATACACTACTACACACTGCACTATACACTACTATACACTACACTATACACTACACTATACACTACACTATACACTACACTATACACTACACACTACACTATACACTACTACACACTACACGATACACTACACTATACACTACACTATACACTACTACACTATACACTACACTATACACTACACTATACACTACACACGACACTATACATTACTACACTATACACTACACTACACACTACACTATACACAATACACTACTACACACTGCACTATACACTACTATACACTACACTATACACTACTACACACTATACACTACACTATACAATACATTATACACTACACTATACACTACACTATACACTACACTATACACTAAATTATACACTACACACTACACTATACACTACTACACACTACTACACACTACACTATACACTACACTATACACTACACTATACACTACACTATACACTACACTATACACTACACTATATACTACACTATACACTACTACACACTACACTATACACTACTACACACTACTACACACTACACTATACACTACACTATACACTACACTATATACTACACTATACACTACTACACACTACACTATACACTACTACACACTACTACACACTACACTATACACTACACTATACACTACTACACACTACACTATACACTACTACACACTACTACACACTACACTATACACTACACTATACACTACTACACACTACACTATACACTACTACACACTACACTATACACTACACTATACACTACACTATACACTACACTATACACTACACTATATACTACACTATACACTACTACACACTACACTATACACGACACTTTTGGCTGGCCATCGAACAAAAGACGGTGGTCACCGCGTCATCGTCGCGTGGAGCTTTCCGATTGCTCTGCTTCATCTTCTTGGTTCTTTCGGTAAAGTCGTCACGTAGAAGGGAAGTAATAAAATAATAAAAATAAAACATAATAACATAATTCTCACGCTGTCTCCCCGACAGACCTGGTTTTCACCTGAGGACGGCTGCTTGCGTTGTGGCCGAAATGTCGTGAGAATTATTTTATTATGTTTTATTTTTATTATTTTATTACTTCCCTTTTACGTGATGACTTTACCGAAAGAACCAAGAAGATGAATCCCTGCAGTCACGAAAGCTTTAAATCGAAATTGTTCTGCTTCTGCTTCTGCGGCCGTCTGGAACGCTCTCTGTGGGGAGCTGTGCGCCACTTTTAAATCGTCATCAGCATCATCATCATCTAGATGGACAAACTCGTTTGTTTAGAACTGTTGCTGTTTGTTGTTGTTGTGTTTAGTTTCTCGTATTTCCCCCCACGCGCACCTCCGATTAGCGACGGTTGGATACGTACGGTGTGAAAGAAGTTCAACAGACACACATAGAGACACCCAGACTCACCACTGTCATAGACTCAACACTGCACCATAGACTCAACACTGCCCATAGACTCAACACTGCACCATAGACTCAACACTGCACCATAGACTCAACATTGAGACTCAACACTGCACCATAGACTCAACACTGCACCATAGACTCAACACTGCACCATAGACTCAACACTGCACCATTGACTCAACACTGCACCATAGACTCAACACTGCACCATAGACTCAACACTACACCATAGACTCAACACTGCACCATTGACTCAACACTGCACCATAGACTCAACACTGCACCATAGACTCAACACTACACCATAGACTCAACACTGCACCATAGACTCAACACTGCACCATTGACTCAACACTGCACCATTGACTCAACACTGCACCATAGACTCAACACTGCACCATAGACTCAACACTACACCATAGACTCAACACTGCCCATAGACTCAACACTACACCATAGACTCAACACTACACCATAGACTCAACACTGCACCATAGACTCAACACTGCACCATTGACTCAACACTGCACCATAGACTCAACACTGCACCATAGACTCAACACTGCACCATAGACTCAACACTACACCATAGACTCAACACTGCACCATAGACTCAACACTACACCATAGACTCAACACTGCACCATAGACTCAACACTGCACCATTGACTCAACACTGCACCATAGACTCAACACTGCACCATAGACTCAACACTACACCATAGACTCAACACTGCACCATAGACTCAACACTGCACCATAGAGTCATCACTGCCCATAGACTCATCACTGCCCATAGACTCAACACTGCACCATAGACTCAACACTGCACTATAGACTCAACACTGCACCACAGACTCAACACTGCACCATAGACTCAATACTGCACCATAGACTCAACACTGCACCACAGACTCAACACTGCACCATAGACTCAACACTGCACCATAGACTCAACACTGCACCATAGACTCAACACTGCCCATAGACTCAACACTGCCCATAGACTCAGCACTGCACCATAGACTCAACACTGCACCATAGACTCAACACTGCCCCATAGACTCAACACTGCACCATAGACTCAACACTGCCCCATAGACTCAGCACTACCCCATAGACTCAGCACTGCACCATAGACTCAACACTACACCATAGACTCAACACTGCACCATAGACTCAACACTGCCCCATAGACTCAACACTGCACCATAGACTCAGCACTACCCCATAGACTCAACACTGCACCGTAGACTCAACACTGCCCATAGACTCAACACTGCACCGTAGACTCAACACTGCCTGTAGACTCGACACTGCCCGTAGACTCAACACTGCCTGTAGACTCAACACTGCACCATAGACTTAACACTACCCATAGACTCAACACTGCACCATAGACTCAACACTGCACCATAGACTCAACACTGCAAAATAGACTCAAGACTACCCGTAGACTAAACACTAAAAGGTGGGGCCTTACCATCAGCCTCACCAAAACTAAGCACCTGCCTGGGTATGTTGTACCATCAGGCACTCCACCCCCACAACTCCCAATCGGTGATGGGGCAGTTGTGGAGAGATTGGAGAGTTTCCCATACCTGGGCAGTGTGCTCATGACCAGCTCCGGTTTGACAGCAGAGGTCTCACTCCGAATCAGTCGAGCGGCAATATCTTTTCATCGGTTGTGTAACGCTGTGTGGAAGCTACCTGGTCTGTCGCTCCGCACGAAGCTTCAGGTCTTCACGGCCACAGTCATTCCCTCCCTTCTCTACGCTTGCGAAACGTGGACCCGCCCCTAATTGAACATCTTCGCCAGTTAGAAACATTTAGGCTTGGCCTGCCTACGATCCATCCTGGGTTTAACCAGGCTGGATTGTGTGAGGAGCTCACAAATCCTCGAAAGATCTGGGCAAAGTCCCATCGGTGAGCTCCTCGGGCAGGCAAGGCTGCATTGGCTGGGTCATATAGCCCACATGCCCAGCCACCGCATGCCTAAACAGCTTTTGTTCGGCCGGATCGAGGGGGCTAAATGGGCGTGGCACGGGCTAGAGAAGAGATGGAGTGATGTGGTACAGGAGGATGTGGAGCTGAGTGGACTTGCCGATGACTGGTACCAGCGGTGTCAAGATCGGCCTCTGTGGAGGAGGCTCGTGAAGGACGCTACTGGGCAGTTGGAGGCAGTCGTCCTCCAACAACAACGGAGGGCGGAGGAGCGACGCTCACAACAACGAGCGGAGCGCCGGGTGGCTAAAGCACAGCAAGTTGGCACAGTAGGGGGCACAGGTGGTGCATCAGCCAGTCATCTCGGTCATCTCAGTCAGTCGACCCGTGGCACCTGCTGGGTCTGCCCCGTGACCTCCTGCCAGCGGGCGTTCGACACTTCACGTGGCCTCAACGTGCACCTGGCCTGGCACAAGCGTCGTGGTGACGTCACCGTCACTTCGTGGCGAATGGTGGTTGTTGTTGTTGTTGGTGGCGGTAGTGGGGAGCGGTGACGCAGTGGTTACGACGCCGGCTATGGCCCCGTGTTCGGTCCTGACGCCTCCCCTAGGTCGACTCAGCCTCAAAACCTGGATGCGGTGTTTAGTAAACATCGCCACTGGGGGAGACAAAGGCGGCCGGGCGTGGTGCTGGTAGCCACCCCACCCCCTCTAGGTGTGCTGTGCCGGCCTTCATAGGCGCTGCTCGCTGACAGCACTTGCCTCAACAGTCTGTTCGGGGCTATACGGGGGACCTTTGTCTTTGGTAGTGACGGTGGTGGTGGTGGTTTTGGTGGTTTGAAGAGGTGCGTCGTGGTGAACGTGAAGTTTGTGAGCGGAATTGTCTCAATAAAGTTCATTCCGTGTAGGTGAAACACGCGTGGCGTGCGTTTCCTGTGCTTAGTGCAGCTGTGACGTAGCTGCACGTGACGTAGCTGCACGTGACGTAGCTGCACGTGACGTAGCTGCACGTGACGTAGCTGCACGTGACGTAGCTGCACGTGACGTAGCTGCACGTGACGTAGCTGCACGTGACGTAGCTGCACGTGACGTAGCTGCACATGACGTCACCTACACGTGACGTAGCTGCACGTGACGTAGCTGCACATGACGTAGCTGCACGTGACGTAGCTGCACGTGACGTCACCTACACGTGACGTAGCTACACGTGACGTCACCTACACGTGACGTCACCTACACGTGACGTAACTACACGTGACGTAGCTACACGTGACGTCACCTACACGTGACGTCACCTACACGTGACGTAGCTACACGTGACGTATCTACACGTGACGTAGCTACACGTGACGTCACCTACACGTGACGTCCAATCAGTGAAAGGGGTTTGGTCACGTCAACAGAAACGTGGCCTATTCGTCACGCAACTGGGATGTTGGCTATCAACAACAAGGCAACTTTCGATTTAAAGCTTTCGTGACTGCAGGGATTCATCTTCTTGGTTCTTTCGGTAAAGTCACGTAGAAAGAAATTAATAAAATAATAAAAATAAAACATATAAAACATAATAAAATTATATAATATAAAATAATATAATAATGTAATAAAATAATGTAATATAATAAAATAACATATTAATATTTTTATGTTATTAATTTCTTTCTAAGTAACTTTACCAAAAGAACCAAGAAGAATAATAAAATGATAAAAATAAAACATAATAAAATAATTCTCACGACGTTCCGGCCACAACGCAAGCAGCCGTCTTCAGGTGGAGAACAGGTCTGTCAAGTAGACAGTTTTCTCCACCTGAAGACGGCTACTTGCGTTGTGGCCGAAACGTCGTGAGAATTATTTTATTATGTTTTATTTTTATTACTTTATTATTCTTCTTGGTTCTTTCGGTAAAGTTACTTAGAAAGAAATGACGAGAACATTTTATTTCATTACTTTATTATTTAACATTATTTTATCTAATTATTTTATATTATAATTTTATTTAATTATGTTTTATATGTTTTATTTTAATTATTTTATTATTTCCCTTCTACGTGACGACTTTACCGAAAGAACCAAGAAGATCTCATCCTGCGTTCTTGGAATCTGTGCTGCACTGGTGGAGCGACACGAGAGTTCATCTCCTGTGCGGGGGGGGGGGGGGCTGGTGGCCACGGGAGAGAGTGACGGGGGAGTCAGCCTGCCGTACGAGTGGACCGGCGGCCAGGGGAATGACCGAGAATCGGAGCGAGGAGGGGGGGGGGGCAGGTGACATTAGGGCCGTCCATAAATGACGTCACGCGATTTTGGACGATTTTTGACCCCCCCCTCGTCACAAAGCTCTGCCCCCCCCACCTCAAATATGACGTCACAAAGGTCAGCCCCCCCCTCCACCCGAAAAATATAAAACTGCTTCAAATCGCTTTAAACTATTGTTGTCATTGTAGTGCGTATTTAATGTGGCGCTGCACTCTGATGTTGTAGGAGAATTAGATAATATTATTATATTATTTTATTATGTTTTATTTTTATTATTTTATTACTTCCCTTTCTACGTGATGACTTTACCGAAAGATCCAAGAAGATGAATCCCTGCAGTCACGAAAGCTTTAAATCGAAAAAGAGAAAACATTTATTAAAACGTCAATTTAATTAAGTGGAACGTGACGTCACATTTCTCAAACCTCACCCCCCTCGTCACAAATGTTTGACCCCCCCCCCACCCCCCCTATGTGCGTGACGTCATTTATGGACGGTCCCAAAGCTCTTCTTGACGCTGGCGACGGCCGCTGAAAGTTGCATCCACAGAGACGCGGGGAGTCAGAGGAACGCGGCCACATTTTGAGCTCCTTTAATCAACCAATGCCCCATCACCATCACCACCATCATCATCACCATCACCACCACCATCATCATCACCACAATCACCACCATCACCATCATCACCATCATCACCACCATCACCACCATCACCATCACCACCATCACCATCATCATCACCATCATCATCATCACCATCACCACCATCACCATCAATCACTATCACTATCACCATCATCATCATCACCACCATCATCATCACCACCACCATCACCACCATCACCACCACCACCATCACCACCATCATCATCACCATCATCATCACCACCACCATCATCATCATCACCACCACCATCACCACCATCACCACCACCATCATCATCATCATCACCACCATCATCATCACCATCATCACCACCACCATCATCATCATCACCACCATCACCACCATCATCATCACCATCACCACCATCACCACCATCACCACCACCATCATCATCATCACCACCATCACCACCATCACCACCATCATCATCACCACCATCACCACCACCATCATCATCATCACCACCATCACCACCATCACCACCACCATCACTACCATCACCACCATCACCACCATCATCACCATCATCACCATCACCACCACAACCATCATCACCACCACCATCACCACCATCACCACCATCTCCATAACCACCATCATCACCATCACCACCATCACCACCATCACCACCATCATCATCATCACCACCACCATCACCACCATCATCACCATCACCACCATCACCATCATCACCACCACAACCACCATCACCACCATCACCACCATCACCACCATCACCACCCACCCCAGCTCCCTGCCCAGGGTCGAGCGGGTTAGATTCCTAAAATGAATAAAAGCGAAATAAAAATAAAATAAAATTTTCTTTCATGAATTTTTATTTTTTAAAATAAAAATAAAATAAATTGTACTTTTATTAATTTTTATTTTTTAAAATAAAAATAAAATAAATTTTACTTTTATTAATTTAATTTTTTTTTTACCTACGTGACTTTACCGAAAAAACCTAAGCATATTGTGTCTGCCTCCGTGGCTTTGCCTGAAACAAACCAAAAAATAGCGTTGGATCCCTGCGGCCGCGAAAGCTTCACATCAAGATGATCACCACCACCACCACCACCGTCGTCACCATTAAACCCACACCGATCATTCTCCGTACAATAATTTACAAGCCCCTGCAAACGCCTCCACCACCTCCCCGCCACCGGATGATTTAATTTCACCCCCGAGAGCAACCGCCCCCCCCCCCGCACACCCACCGAGACTCCCACGCCCGCCGCGGATGCATGTCGGACGCATGTCGGACGCATGTCGGACGCATGTCGGACGCATGTCGGACGCATGTCGGACGCATGTCGGACGCATGTGGGACGCATGTGAGACGCATGTCAGATGCATGTCAGACGCATGTCGGACGCATGTGGGACGCATGTGGGATGCATGTCGGACGCATGTCGGACGCATGTCGGACGTATGTCGGACGCATGTGGAATGCATGTCGGACGCATGTCGGACGCATGTCGGATACATGTCGGATGCATGTCGCGTGTTCTATGTGGCCCATCGGAGGTGCGGTGGTGGTGGTGGTGGCTCTGGGTGGGAGGGTGACGGACAGCCGATTTAAAGCAAACACTCATCAAGCAGTCCGTCCGGTGCGAGTGTGTGTCAGTGTGTATGTCAGTGTGTGTGTCAGTGTGAGTGTGTCAGTGTGTGAGTCAGTGAGTGTGAGTGAGTGTGTGAGTGTGTCTGCGTGTGTGTCTGCGTGTGTGTCAGTATGTGCGTCAGTGTGTGTGTGAGTGTCAGTGTGGGTGTGTCAGTGTGTGTGTGTGTGTGTGTCCCAGCGTGTCCCAGCGTGTCCCAGCGTGTCCCAGCGTGTCCCAGCGTGTCCCAGCGTGTCCGATCGTGTCCCAGCGTGTCCCAGCGTGTCCCAGCGTGTCCCAGTGTGTCCCACCGTGTCCCAGTGTGTGAGTCTGCCCCCACCCTCTCAATCCTCCTCCTCCTCCTGCTCCTCCCGCATCTCCCGCTGCTGCCCTCCTCCCCGCTGCTGCTGCCCCCCCCGCTCTGCCGCCCCCCCCCCTCTCCCTCTGCGCTCGCCGCCCGTCCCTCCGCTCCCCGGCGGCGGCCCGCGCCGCCCGTCCCTGCGGCGACGGCGCACGGGGCTTGCCGGGGCGGTGAGACGCCCCGTCGGACAACAACGCCGACGACGCCGACGTCACCGCCGCCGGGTGCCGCGAGAACGGCCATCGGAACCCCGGGGTCCCCGCTGAGGCCGCCGCTGCCGACGCCGATGACGACGAGGGGGAGGAGGTGGAGGATGAGGGGGAGAGCGGTGGTGCCGGTGACGACGGCGTTGCCGGCGGCGACGGGGAGCGCTCGCGCGCCGGGCTGCTGCCGGGGCTGATGGCCTGCAGCATGCGGCCCTTGCCTTCTTGCAGCATGTGCTTCTGTGGGTGGGAGCAGAGGGAGGGTGGGTGGGTGGGGGGGGGGGGGTGTGGGTGGGGGCAGAGAGGGCGTGGGTGGGTGGGTGGTGGGTGGGTGGGGGGGGGGTGTGTGTGTGTGGGGGGGGTGTGTGGGTAGGTGTGTGTGTGGGTGTGTGTGTGGGCGTGTGGGTGTGTGTGAGTGGGGGTGTGTGTGTGGGTGTGTGTGTGTGTGGGTGTGGGGGTGTGTGTGTGTGGGTGTGTGTGTGTGTAGGTGTGTGTGTGTGGGGGTGTGTGTGTGTGGGTGTGTGTGTGGGTGTGGGGGTGTGTGTGTGTGTGTGGGTGTGAGTGGGGGTGTGTGGGTGTAGGTGTGTGTGTGGGTAGGTGTGTGTGTGGGTGTGTGTGTGTGGGTGTGTGTGTGTGGGTGTGGGGGTGTGTGTGTGTGGGTGTGTGTGTGGGGGTGGGTGTGTATGTGGGGTGGGTGTGTATGTGGGGTGTGTGTGAGTGGGGGTGTGTGTGTGTGGGTGTGGGGGTGTGCGTGTGTGTGTGGGGGTGGGTGTGTATGTGGGGTGTGTGTGAGTGGGGGTGTGTGTGTGTGTGTGGGTGTGGGGGTGTGTGTGTGTGGGTGTGTGTGTGTGTGTGTGGGTAGGTGTGTGTGTGGGTGTGTGTGAGTGGGGGTGTGTGTGTGGGTGTGGGGGTGTGTGGGTGTGTGTGTGTGGGGGTGGGTGTGTATGTGGGGTGTGTGTGAGTGGGGGTGTGTGTGTGTGTGTGGGTGTGGGGGTGTGTGTGTGTGGGTGTGTGTGAGTGGGGGTGTGTGTGTGGGGGTGTGTGTGTGTGGGTGTGTATGTGGGGTGTGTGTGGGGTGTATGGGTGGGCGTGTGTGTGGGTGTGTGTGTGTGTGTGGGTTTGTGTGTGTGAGTGTGTGTAGGTATGTGGGTGTGCGTGTGCGTGTGTGTGGGGAGTGGTGGTGCAGCAGTTCGCGCTACGAACCCGGCGACCCGAGTTCCATTCCCGCTCACGGCCACCAACACCACCAGTGACGATTATCTGAACCGGTTTTGGGCCTCCCCTATGTCGACTCAGCCTCAAACCAGTAGCTGGTGTAGCGGTGTGTAGTGTTCGACTCAGCCTCAAACCAGTAGCTGGTGTAGCGGTGTGTAGTGTTCACTACACACCGCTACACCAGCTACTGGTTTGAGGCTGAGTCGACCTAGGGGAGGGAGACCCAGGGTACCGGTTCAGATAATCGTCACTATCAGTGCTGGCCGAGAGTGGGAATCGAACTCGGGTCGCCGGGTTCGTAGGGCAGCTACTACACTACCGCTCCCCCAATACTGCTGTTGCGGGCACGCACACACACACACACGCACACACACACACACGCACACACGCACGCACACACGTACACACGCGCACACACCCACGCACACACACCCACGCACACACCCACACACGCATGCACACACACACACACATGCACGCACGCACACCCACACCCACACACACACGCACGCACGCACACACGTACACACGCGCACACACCCACGCACACACACCCACGCACACACCCACACACGCATGCACACACACACGCAAGCACACACGTACACATGCACGCACGCACACCCACACCCACACACACACGCACACACGCACGCACGCACACACGTACACATGCACGCACGCACGCCCACACCCACACACACACACACGCACGCACCCCCGTGTACCCGCCACCGCCACCACCGCCTTTGCGTACCAGCGTGCCCTCGGGGCCGAAGAGCTCCAGGAAGTTTCCGATGAACTCTCGCGACTTCTCCTCCCACTTCTGGATGAGGTCGATGCCCTTCTCCTCCACGCGCTGCACCAGCTCCTTGGAGCGCTCCTCCACCGTGCGCACCTTCTGCTTCACCTTGTCCATGTGGTTCTGCAGGTGGAACTTCTTCTCCTGCACTGGCCACCACCGGGTGGGTGGGTGGGTGGGGTGGGGCGAGGGTGGGGCGAGGGTGGGGCGGGTGGGCGGGTGGGGATTGTGGACGGAACGCAAGGGTGATGGAAATCGTTGGGTGTTGGTTTGGGTGCGGTGGTGTGCGGGGAGGTGGTGGGGGTGGATGGGTAGGTGGGTGGGTGGGTGGGGCAGGGACGGGCGGGTGGGAGGGTGGGTGGGTGGGGTGGGGCGAGGGTGGGGCGAGGGTGGGCGGGTGGGGATTGTGGACGGAACGCAAGGGTGATGGAAATCGTTGGGTGTTGGTTTGGGTGCGGTGGTGTGCGGGGAGGTGGTGGGGGTGGATGGGTAGGTGGGTGGGTGGGTGGGGCAGGGACGGGCGGGTGGGAGGGTGGGTGGGTGGGGTGGGGCGAGGGTGGGGCGAGGGTGGGGCGGGTGGGCGGGTGGGGATTGTGGACGGAACGCAAGGGTGATGGAAATCGTTGGGTGTTGGTTTGGGTGCGGTGGTGTGCGGGGAGGTGGTGGGGGTGGATGGGTAGGTGGGTGGGTGGGTGGGGCAGGGACGGGCGGGTGGGAGGGTGGGTGGGTGTTGTGATGGGGGGGCGGGTGGGAGGGTGGGAGGGTGGGAGGGTGGGGCGATGGGGGGGCGTGTGGGAGGGTGGGTGGGTGGGGCGGGGGGGCAGGTGGGTGGGAGGGAGGGAGGGTGGGAGGGTGGGGCGATGGGGGCGGGTGGGAGGGTGGAGCGGGGGGGGTTCAGGTGGGTGGGGAGGGCGGGTGGGTGGGGTGGGGCGAGGGTGGGGCGGGGTGGGAAGGTGGGGTGGTGGGGCGGACGAAACGCAAGGGTGATGGAAATCGTTGGGTGTTGGTTTGGCTACGGTCGTGTGCTGGGGGGTGGGGTGGGAAGTCGCGGGGTGAGTGGGGTGGGGGTGGAGGGGTGGGTGGGGGGGTGGGTGGGTGGGTGTGTGTCTGTGTGCGTGTCTGTGTGTGTGTGTCTGTGTGCATGTCTGTGTGCATGTCTGTGTCTGTGTGCGTGTCTGTGTGTGTGTCTTTGTGTGTGTCTGTGTGTGTCTGTGTGTGTGTGTGCGTGTGTCTGTGTGTGTGTGTGTCTGTGCGTGTCTGTCTGTGTGTGTGTGTCTGTGTGCGTGTCTGTCTGTGTGTGTGTGTCTGTGTGCGTGTCTGTCTGTGTGTGTCTGTCTGTGTGTGTGTCTGTGCGTGTGTCTGTGTGTGTGTGTGTGTGTGGCGCTGCCCACCCTGATGAACCCCACGTTGAGCTCCTTGGCGCTGTACCCGCGCTGCAGGTTGCGCCGCACGTAGACGTCGTAGTCGCGCACAATGCGCGTGATGATGTCCGACGTGGAGATGCCCTCGGTGCGCTGCGTCGGGGCAAACATCCCTGGGGGGGGGCAGGGGGGGCGGGGGACACACACACACACAGACACACGCACACACACACATTAAGACACACACATACAGACACGCACACACACAGACACGCACACAGACACACACGCACACACATAGACACGCACACACACAGACACACACAGACACGCACACACACAGACACGCACACAGACACACACGCACACACACAGACACACACACACAGACACGCACACACACACACAGACACACACAGACACGCACACACACAGACACACACACAGACACACACGCACACACACAGACACACACACACAGTTTAACACGTAGGCTTTCGCGACCAATATTGTTCATAATCAACGATTTGTGGGTTTAGATCGCGTTATTTATAAATGTGTCGTAACCCTCCACCACCCGACACGGCCAATCAGTAAAAAAAGTGTCACGTTGACAAAAGACAAATAGTTCACTGCTTTAGCCCACCGGTGTGTTGAAGCGTGAAACCACAACATTTACAATTTCATCGGGCAATTCTGGCGAATTGCCCGATGATGCTGGATGCAATTACCAGCGAAACGTCGTACTACTCAAATTGTAAATGTTGTGGTTTCACGCTTCAACACACCGGTGGGCTAAAGCAGTGAACTATTTGTCTTTTGTCAACGTGACACTTTTTTTGCTGATTGGCCGTGTCGGGTGGTGGAGGGTTACGACACATTTATAAATAACGCGATCTAAACCCAAAAATCGTTGATTATGAACACACACACAGACAGGCACACACACAGACACACACAGACATGCACACACACAGACACACGCGCACACAGGGGCTAGCGGTCCGCACGCGTGTGGCGGTGGTGATGGTGGCGATGGTGATGGTGGTGATGGTAGTGGCTGTGGTGATGGTGGTGGTGGTGATGGTGGCGGTGGTGGTGATGGTGGTGGTAATAGTGATGATGGTGGTGGTGGTGATGGTAGTGGCGGTGGTGATGGTGGCGGTGGTGATGATGGTGGTGGTAATGGTGGTGGTGATGGTGGTGGTAATGGTGGTGATGGTGGTGATGATGGTGATGGCGGTGGCGGTAATGATGGTGGTGGTGGTGATGGTGGTAATGGTGGCGTGTGGCGGTGGTGATGGTGGTGGTGGTGGGGGTGATGGTGGCGGTGGTGATGGTGGTGGTGGTGGTAATGATGGTAATGATGGTGATGGTGGTGGTGATGGTGGTGATGGTGGTGATGGTAGTTGTAATGATGGTAATGGTGGTGGTGGTGATGGTGGTGGTGGAGCTGGTACCGGCCGCCTTGATGTCCTTGTAGACGTCATCGGAGCCCGCCGACGAGTAGGGGATGTCGTCATGGGCCACAAAGTCGATCTGGAGGG
>NC_136341.1:3014714-3089714 GCF_964198595.1 Lampetra fluviatilis | reverse complement strand
CACATGAAGACACGCGCACGCACACACGCACACACGAAGACACGCGCACGCACACATGCACACACGAAGACACGCGCACACACACACACACGAAGACACGCGCACGCACACACACACGAAGACACGCGCACGCACACACACACACACACAAAGACACGCGCACGCACACACACCCGAAGACACGCGCACGCACACACACACACACGAAGACACGCACGCACACACATACACACACACGAAGACACACACACAGACGCACACACACGAAGACACGCACACACACACACACACACGAAGACACACACGAAGACACACACACGCACACACACACACGAAGACACGCACACACGCACACACACACGCACACATTCCACTCTGGTGCTACTGCTACCGCTGCCGTGTGCCGCGTGCCGCGTGGTGCCGAGGGCTCACGGGGTGTTCCGAGGCGAGCCTGCGCCAGCGTGATGCGCTCGTACTGCACGCCGCTCCCCTCGTTCTCATCCGCAAATGCCGCCGGCTCCATCAGCCCCGTCTGTACGCACAAACGCATGTACACACACACACACACGCACACACGCACACACACACACGCATGTACACACACACACGCATGTACACACACACACACGCATGTACACACACACACATGTACACACACACACACGCACACACACACACGCACGCACACACGCACACACACACACGCATGTACACACACACACGCACGCATGTACACACACACACGTACACACACACAGTGACACGCGCACACACGCACGCACGCGCACGCATGCACACACACGTACACACATGCACGCACACATACGCACACACACACGTACACACACACACGCAGACGTACTTACACATGCACACGCGCACACACACAGACAGCATGTCCTGTATGACTGTATTGAGCGCAGAATGTGTCCTGTTCTCATGAAGCTGTTCTCATGAAGCTGTTCTCACGAAGCTGTTCTCATGAAGCTGTTCTCATGAAGCTGTTCTCATGAAGCTGTTCTCACGAAGCTGTTCTCATGAAGCTGTTCTCACGAAGCTGTTCTCATGAAGCTGTTCTCACGAAGCTGTTCTCATGAAGCTGTTCTCACGAAGCTGTTCTCATGAAGCTGTTCTCATGAAGCTGTTCTCATGAAGCTGTTCTCACGAAGCTGTTCTCATGAAGCTGTTCTCATGAAGCTGTTCTCATGAAGCTGTTCTCATGAAGCTGTTCTCATGAAGCTGTTCTCACGAAGCTGTTCTCACGAAGCTGTTCTCATGAAGCTGTTCTCATGAAGCTGTTCTCATGAAGCTGTTCTCACGAAGCTGTTCTCAAGAAGCTGTTCTCATGAAGCTGTTCTCATGAAGCTGTTCTCACGAAGCTGTTCTCAAGAAGCTGTTCTCATGAAGCTGTTCTCATGAAGCTGTTTCTCATGAAGCTGTTCTCAAGAAGCTGTTCTCATGAAGCTGTTCTCATGAAGCTGTTCTCACGAAGCTGTTCTCATGAAGCTGTTCTCATGAAGCTGTTCTCATGAAGCTGTTCTCACGAAGCTGTTCTCATGAAGCTGTTCTCATGAAACTGTTCTCATGAAGCTGTTCTCATGAAGCTGTTCTCACGAAGCTGTTCTCACGAAGCTGTTCTCATGAAGCTGTTCTCATGAAGCTGTTCTCACGAAGCTGTTCTCATGAAGCTGTTCTCACGAAGCTGTTCTCATGAAACTGTTCTCACGAAGCTGTTCTCACGAAGCTGTTCTCATGAAGCTGTTCTCATGAAGCTGTTCTCATGAAGCTGTTCTCATGAAGCTGTTCTCACGAAGCTGTTCTCATGAAACTGTTCTCACGAAGCTGTTCTCACGAAGCTGTTCTCACGAAGCTGTTCTCACGAAGCTGTTCTCACGAAGCTGTTCTCATGAAGCTGTTCTCATGAAGCTGTTCTCATGAAGCTGTTCTCATGAAGCTGTTCTCACGAAGCTGTTCTCATGAAGCTGTTCTCAAGAAGCTGTTCTCATGAAGCTGTTCTCATGAAGCTGTTCTCACGAAGCTGTTCTCATGAAGCTGTTCTCATGAAGCTGTTCTCATGAAGCTGTTCTCATGAAGCTGTTCTCATGAAGCTGTTCTCATGAAGCTGTTCTCACGAAGCTGTTCTCATGAAGCTGTTCTCATGAAGCTGTTCTCATGAAGCTGTTCTCATGAAGCTGTTCTCATGAAGCTGTTCTCATGAAACTGTTCTCATGAAGCTGTTCTCATGAAGCTGTTCTCATGAAACTGGCCTCATGAAGCTGTTCTCATGAAGCTGTTCTCATGAAGCTGTTCTCATGAAGCTGGTCTCATGAAGCTGTTCTCATGAAGCTGTTCTCACGAAGCTGTTCTCATGAAGCTGTTCTCACGAAGCTGTTCTCATGAAACTGTTCTCATGAAGCTGTTCTCATGAAGCTGTTCTCACGAAGCTGTTCTCATGAAACTGTTCTCATGAAGCTGTTCTCATGAAGCTGTTCTCATGAAGCTGTTCTCATGAAACTGTTCTCATGAAGCTGTTCTCATGAAGCTGTTCTCATGAAGCTGTTCTCACGAAGCTGTTCTCATGAAGCTGTTCTCACGAAGCTGTTCTCATGAAGCTGTTCTCATGAAGCTGTTCTCACGAAGCTGTTCTCACGAAGCTGTTCTCACGAAGCTGTTCTCATGAAGCTGTTCTCATGAAGCTGTTCTCATGAAGCTGTTCTCATGAAGCTGTTCTCACGAAGTTGTTCTCATGAAGCTGTTCCAATGAAGCTGTTCTCATGAAGCTGTTCTCACGAAGTTGTTCTCACGAAGTTGTTCTCACGAAGCTGTTCTCATGAAGCTGTTCTCATGAAGCTGTTCTCATGAAGCTGTTCTCATGAAGCTGTTCTCATGAAGCTGTTCTCATGAAGCTGTTCTCATGAAGCTGTTCTCATGAAGCTGTTCTCATGAAGCTGTTCTCACGAAGCTGTTCTCATGAAGCTGTTCTCATGAAGCTGTTCTCATGAAGCTGTTCTCATGAAGCTGTTCTCATGAAACTGTTCTCATGAAGCTGTTCTCATGAAGCTGTTCTCATGAAGCTGTTCTCATGAAGCTGTTCTCATGAAGCTGTTCTCATGAAGCTGTTCTCATGAAGCTGTTCTCACGAAGCTGTTCTCACGAAGCTGTTCTCATGAAGCTGTTCTCACGAAGCTGTTCTCATGAAGCTGTTCTCATGAAACTGTTCTCATGAAGCTGTTCTCATGAAGCTGTTCTCATGAAGCTGTTCTCATGAAGCTGTTCTCACGAAGCTGTTCTCATGAAGCTGTTCTCATGAAGCTGTTCTCATGAAGCTGTTCTCATGAAACTGTTCTCACGAAGCTGTTCTCATGAAGCTGTTCTCATGAAGCTGTTCTCACGAAGCTGTTCTCATGAAGCTGTTCTCACGAATCTGTTCTCATGAAGCTGTTCTCATGAAACTGTTCTCACGAAGCTGTTCTCACGAAGCTGTTCTCATGAAGCTGTTCTCATGAAGCTGTTCTCATGAAGCTGTTCTCATGAAGCTGTTCTCATGAAGCTGTTCTCATGAAGCTGTTTTCATGAAGCTGTTCTCGTGAAGCTGTTCTCGTGAAGCTGTTCTCATGAAGCTGTTCTCATGAAGCTGTTCTCACGAAGCTGTTCTCATGAAGCTGTTCTCATGAAGCTGTTCTCATGAAGCTGTTCTCATGAAGCTGTTCTCATGAAGCTGTTCTCATGAAGCTGTTCTCATGAAGCTGTTCTCATGAAGCTGTTCTCACGAAGCTGTTCGCATGAAGCTGTTCTCATGAAGCTGTTCTCATGAAGCTGTTCTCACGAAGCTGTTCTCACGAAGCTGTTCTCACGAAGCTGTTCTCATGAAGCTGTTCTCATGAAGCTGTTCTCATGAAGCTGTTCTCATGAAGCTGTTCTCACGAAGCTGTTCTCACGAAGCTGTTCTCATGAAGCTGTTCTCACGAAGCTGTTCGCATGAAGCTGTTCTCATGAAGCTGTTCTCATGAAGCTGTTCTCATGAAGCTGTTCTCGTGAAGCTGTTCTCATGAAGCTGTTCTCATGAAGCTGTTCTCATGAAGCTGTTCTCACGAAGCTGTTCTCATGAAGCTGTTCTCATGAAGCTGTTCTCATGAAGCTGTTCTCATGAAGCTGTTCTCATGAAGCTGTTCTCATGAAGCTGTTCTCATGAAGCTGTTCTCATGAAGCTGTTCTCATGAAGCTGTTCTCATGAAGCTGTTCTCATGAAGCTGTTCTCGTGAAGCTGTTCTCATGAAGCTGTTCTCGTGAAGCTGTTCTCATGAAGCTGTTCTCACGAAGCTGTTCTCATGAAGCTGTTCTCATGAAACTGTTCTCATGAAGCTGTTCTCACGAAGCTGTTCCCGTGTCTCCGTGTGGAGGTCCTCACGTATCGCGCCAACTTCACCGGCTGCTCCACATCCCCGTCGTCCTGCAGTAGCCTTGACGACCGTTTCCGTGACGACGCCATCGTCGCCGCGGGGACCTGACGAGACGAGAACAAAACCGACCAATCAGAGGCTCGAAAGATGAAAACAAAATGAAACAAGCCCCGCCCCCCCCCCATCCTGGCGATTGTCCAATCACAATCGGTGGGGTGAGATAGTAAACTACACTATACACTACACTATATACTACACTATAGACTACACTATATACTACACTATACACTACACTATACACTACACTATACACTACATTATAAACTATACACTACACTATACACTGCTATACACTACACTATACACTGCTATACACTACACTATACACTGCACTATACACTGCACTATACACTACACTATAAATTACACTATACACTGCACTATACACTACACTATAAATTACACTATACACTACACTATACACTGCTATACACTATACTATACACTACACACTACACTATACACTACACCACTATACACTGCACTATACACTACACTATAAATTACACTATACACTACACTACTATATACTACACTATACACTGCTACACACAGGGCAGGGTACACACACATAGGGTACACACACAGGGTACACAAAGATCCCCCGTATAGCCTTAACAGACTGTAGGGGCAAGTGCTGTTAGCGAGCACCTATGAAGGCCGGAACGGTACACGAGGGGGTGGGTGGCCAGCACCACGCCCGACCGCCTTTGTCTCCCTAGCGGCGATGTTTACACACCGCACCAGGTACTCATTTAAGGCTGAGACGACCTAGGGGAGGCCCAGGACCGGTTCAGATAATCGTCACTGGTGTTGGCCGTGAGCGGGAATCGAACCCGGGTCGCCAGGTTCATAGCGCAACGCGCTAACCACTACACCACCACTCCCCACACACACAAGTACACACACACAGGCACACACACACAGGGTACACACACCCAGGGTACACACACACAGAGTACACACACACAGGGTACACACACACACAGGGTACACACACACAGGGTACACACACACACAGGGTACACACACACACAGGGTACACACACACACAGGGTAGACACACACACAGGGTACACACACACACAGTGTACACGCACACACAGTGTACACACACACACAGGGTACACACACACACAGTGTACACACACACAGGGTACACACACACACAGGGTACACGCACACACAGTGTACACACACAGTGTACACACACACACACAGTGTACACACACACAGGTACACACACACAGGTACACACACACAGGTACACACACACACAGTGTACACACACAGAGTACACACACACAGTGTACACACACACAGGGTACACACACACACACACATAGTGTACACACACACACAGTGTACACACACACACGTGTACACACACACACAACAGGCAGGGCAGTCACCCTCCGTGCCCTCTAACAAACTCGGCTGACCACAACCCCAAAATAGTGGCCACTTGAGACCTCCTTCACATGCCAACTCGTGTCACGTGGTGCTGGGGGGCCGGGGGGGCCCCCCTCACCGCAGACAGCAAAAGACCCAAGGCCCCCCCCCCCTCCTCCCCCCCCGAACCTCAGTGAACCGTGCAGGGGAGATGTTGATGATGATGATGTTGATGATGTTGATGATGTTGGTGATGATGATGTTGATGATGTTGATGATGGTGATGATGATGTTGATGATGGTGATGATGATGTTGATGATGTTGATGATGGTGATGATGTTGATGGTGATGATGATGATGTTGATGGTGATGATGTTGATGATGATGATGTTGATGATGGCACCTGCCGGGTCTGTCCCGTGACCTCCTCCTGCACCTAGCCTGGTACAGCAGTCAACCCACGGCACCTGCTGGGTCTGTCCCGTGACCTCCTGCTGCACCTAGCCTGGCACAGCAGTCAACCCATGGCACCTGCTGGGTCTGTCCCGTGACCTCCTCCTGCACCTAGCCTGGCACAGCAGTCAACCCATGACACCTGCCGGGTCTGTCCCGTGACCTCCTCCTGCACCTAGCCTGGCACAGCAGTCAACCCGTGGCACCTGCCGGGTCTGTCCCGTGACCTCCTCCTGCACCTAGCCTGGCACAGCAGCCAACCCATGGCACCTGCTGGGTCTGTCCCGTGACCTCCTCCTGCACCTAGCCTGGCACAGCAGTCAACCCATGGCACCTACTGGGTCTGTCCTGTGACCTCCTCATGCACCTAGCCTGGCACAGCAGCCAACCCATGGCACCTACTGGGTCTGTCCCGTGACCTCCTCCTGCACCTAGCCTGGCACAGCAGTCAACCCATGGCACCTACTGGGTCTGTCCTGTGACCTCCTCCTGCACCTAGCCTGGCACAGCAGTCAACCCATGGCACCTACTGGGTCTGTCCCGTGACCTCCTCCTGCACCTAGCCTGGCACAGCAGCCAACCCATGGCACCTGCTGGGTCTGTCCCGTGACCTCCTCCTGCACCTAGCCTGGCACAGCAGCCAACCCATGGCACCTGCCGGGTCTGTCCCGTGACCTCCTCCTGCACCTAGCCTGGCACAGCAGCCAACCCACGGCACCTGCCGGGTCTGTCCCGTGACCTCCTCCTGCACCTAGCCTGGCACAGCAGTCAACCCATGGCACCTACTGGGTCTGTCCCGTGACCTCCTCCTGCACCTAGCCTGGCACAGCAGCCAACCCATGGCACCTGCTGGGTCTGTCCCGTGACCTCCTCCTGCACCTAGCCTGGCACAGCAGCCAACCCATGGCACCTGCCGGGTCTGTCCCGTGACCTCCTCCTGCACCTAGCCTGGCACAGCAGCCAACCCATGGCACCTGCCGGGTCTGTCCCGTGACCTCCTCCTGCACCTAGCCTGGCACAGCAGCCAACCCACGGCACCTGCCGGGTCTGTCCCGTGACCTCCTCCTGCACCTAGCCTGGCACAGCAGCCAACCCACGGCACCTGCCGGGTCTGTCCCGTGACCTCCTCCTGCACCTAGCCTGGCACAGCAGCCAACCCACGGCACCTGCCGGGTCTGTCCCGTGACCTCCTCCTGCACCTAGCCTGGCACAGCAGCCAACCCACGGCACCTGCTGGTGGTGAACGATAACTCGCTGGTGGCGTAACAGCAGCGACAGCGAATTTCTGAACCAGACCCCCCTGGTTCCAGACCCCCTCTGGTTCCAGACCCCCTCTGGTTCCAGACCCCCTCTGGTTCCAGACCCCCCTGGCTCCAGACCCCGCTGGTTCCAGACCCCCCTGTGATCGTACCGGACCCCCTGGAAGTGGACCCCCGTTACGCTCCCCGTCCCCCAGCTCTACACACCGTGTAGAGATGGCAGCGCTGGGGAGGCGAAGGCGGACGGGCAGGACGTGTGGTGGTGGTGGTGCCGGTGGTAGCGGTGCGAGTGTGATGGTGGCGATGGTGGTGGCGGTGGTGGTGGTGACGGTGTTGACGGTGGTGCCGGTGTTGACGGTGGTGCCGGTGGTGTGACGATGGCGGTGGTAGCGGTGTGAGTGTGGTCGTGGCGACGGTGTGGCGGTGGTGGTGGTGTGGCAGTGGTGCCGGTGGCGGCGACGGTGTGATGCTGGCGACGGTGTGGCAGTGGTGGCGGTGGTAGCGGTGTGAGTGTGGTGGTGGCGACGGTGTGGCGGTGGTGGTGGTGGTGCCGGTGGTGGGACGGTGTGACGGTGGTGTTGGTGGCGGTGGAGACAGTGGCGACGGTGGTGAAGGTTTTGACGGTGGCTGTGGTAGCGGTGGCGGCGCCGGTGACGGTGGTGGCGGTGACGGTGGTGGCAGTGTGACGCCTCCGACGCTGAACCCCCCCCTTAACAGGCGCTCGCAAACACCGCTCATCTGCCCCGCCTCCCGCGTGCCGACCAAGTGACGTGGCACAAAACCTTTGACCCCCTCACGGCCGCACACACGAACTACGACCCGCGGACTCTGTCCCCGCGGAGTGCCGCACCACCACCACCATCACTCCAGAGGCGGGGCGGGGACACCACGAAGGCAAATGTTCAGCACCCCCACCCCCTACGCTTTGGTAAAGTCACGTAGTTAGAAATTTTAAAAAAAAATGTAAAAATTTACTTAAATTTTTTTTTTTTTAATTTTTTTTAATTTCAAAAAAATTAAAAAATTAAAAAACCACCCCACAGACTGTGTGGGGCAAGTGCTTTCCCTAGCGGGGCGAGCGAGCGGCCGTGGAGGGCGACACGACTTGTTACACAGCACCGACTTGAAACTATGGGAACCGTGTGTGTCTAAAGTGTATCTGTGAGTCTCTCAGTGTCTCCGTGAGTCTCTCAGTGTCTCTATGAGTCTCTCAGTATCTCTATGGGTCTCCAAGTGTCTAATAAGTGTCCAAGTGTACACGTCGTTTCAGCTGACACCAGTATCAGGGTCTCCGGCACGCACTGTTCTCGCACTCGTCCGTGGGTGCGGCGCGAGCCAGCTATTTCCCCGCGGCAGTTTGGCCCCAAGGGGGTTGCCGTCCCGGGATGGGCGCAAGCTGTAGGGCCTCGCAAGAGACACGCACGCAACGCAGACAAAGGTCCCCCGTATAACCTGTTACGGACTGTCGGGGCAAGTGCTGTGAGTAGCAGCAGCAGCGCTTGTGAAGGCTACCGGCGCTGTGGCACACGAGGGGGTGTGTGGCTACCAGCACCACGCCCGGCCGCCTTTGTCTCTCCCCCCAGTGGCAATGTTCATTAGACACCGCAACACCAGGTACTCGTTTGAAGCTGAGTCGACCTAAGGGAGGCCCAGGGTACCGGTTCAGATAATCGTCACTGGTGATGTTGGTCGTGAGCGGGAATCGAACTCGGGTGGCCGGGTTCATAGCGCTAACCACTACACCCACCACTCCTCACACACACACAGACAACAACAACAACCGCCATTCGCTACTAAGTGGCGGTGACGTCACCACAAAGCTTGTGCCAGGCCATGTGCACCTTGAGGCCACGTGAAGTGTCGAACGCCCACTGGCAGGAGGTCACGGGGCAGACCCAGTAGGTGCCACGGGTCGAGTGACTGAGATGACTGGCTGATGCACCACCTGTGCCCCCTACTGTGCCAACTTGCTGTGCTTAGCCATCCGGCGCTCCGCTCGTTATTGTGAGCGTCGCTCCTCCGCCCTCCGTTGTTGTTGGAGGGCGACTGCCTCCAACTGCCCAGTAGCGTCCTTCACGAGCCTCCTCCACAGAGGTCGATCTTGACACCGCTGGTACCAGTCATCGGCAAGTCCACTCAGCTCCACGTCCTCCTGTACCACATCACTCCATCTCTTCTCTAGTCGTGCCGTGCCCGTTTTGCCCCCTCGATCCGGCCGAACAAAAACTGTTTGGGCATGTGGTGGCTGGGCATGCGGACTACATGACCCAGCCAATGCAGCCTTGCCTGCCGGAGCTCACCGATGGGACTCTTTCAAGGATTTGTGAGCTGCTTACACAATCCAGCCTTGTAAACCCAGGATGGATCGTAGGCAGGCCAGCCTAAATGTTTCTAACCAGCGAAGATGCTCCATTAGGGGGGTTCACGTTTCGCAAGCGTAGAGAAGGGAGGGAATGACTGTGGCCGAGAAGACCTGAAGCTTCGTGCGGAGCGACAGACCAGGTAGCTTCCACACAGCGTTACGCAACCGATGAAAAGATATTGCCGCTCGACTGATTCGGAGTGAGACCTCCGCTGTTAAACCGGAGCCAGTCATGAGCACACTGCCCAGGTATGGGAAACTCTCCGCTCTCTCCACAACTACCCCATCACCGATTGGGAGTTGTGGGGGTGGAGTGTCCAATAGTACAAAATACCCAGGCAGGTGCTTTGTTTTGGTGGGCTGATGGTAAGGCCCCATCTCTTAGTGGCACGCTCCAGTTTCAGCAGCAGCACCTCCAACTCCCCCCATTCTATCTGTACCAAATGGAGATTCCCCCGGTACAGCTGTTGAAGGCTTCATGAACTACGTGATTCAAATAGATGTTAAATAATGTGGGAGCCAGAGGACATCCCTGTCGCACCCCAAGGTGTACAGGGAAAGGCTCCGACTCCCAGCCACGTAGTTTTACCCGGGCCCGCTCACCATCATGAAGGTCCTTAATGATCGTGAGCAGAGGGTCAGGGACTCCGAAAGCACGAAGAACAACCCAGAGCTCAGGCCTACTAATGGTATCATCGGCCTTGACCAGGTCAATAAAGCAGAGATGTAGGTCTTGTTGGAATTCTCTACACCTCTGCTGTAGCAGACGGACAGAAAATATGGCATCTGTGCAGGACCGCCCTTTCCTGAAACCGCATTGGGGCTCTGCAAGCCTCTCCTCAGCGTGCCTAGCAAGGCGATGTTGAATAATCCTTGCCAGGACCTTACCCGGTACACTGAGGAGTGAGATGCCCCTGTAGTTGTTACAGTCTGTGCGGTCCCCCTTCTTAAAGAGGGGGACCACCAGGGCATCCTTCCAATCCTGTGGAACCCATCCAGCGGTCCAGACTGTTGTTATGATGTCATATAAGGCAGTCTGTGTACAAACGCCACCCTCCCTCAGAATTTCGCTTGGGAGATCATCTCTGCCCGGTGCCTTTCCTGGTCTCAGACGAAGGATCACCTTAAGTACTTCCTCAACAGATGGCACCTCAGCCAGCCACTCACAGGGGGTGACCTCTTCCAATATTTGAGGCACCGCAGCCTCAGAAGGGTTATCCCCACTTTGTGCCATGATGTTTTCCTGGCTGAGGGATTTCTCCTCCCCCAGGACCTCACAGAAATGCTCAGCAAATCCCCAGACCTGTTCCTGGGGGTCGGAGATTGGATCACTGTTTATTCCCCCGAATGATGGTAATAGGTGTGGTGCTGCAGGTTACTTTTTTGATGGAGTTAAATAGTGATTTGTGATCGCGGGCCACTGAGGCAAACTCCATCTCCTCAGCAACCCACGACCACCACCCATCCTTGCAGCGCCTCACGGCTCTCCGAACCTCCGAGCGAAGGCTGCAGTAAGCCTCCTCATTCTCTGACGTGGGATGCTGTAGCCGATGAGAGTGGGCCTGTCGCTTTTTCTCAACTATCCTGAACACCTCCTCTATCAGCCAGGGTCTCTGGGGAGGTCTGGACCGCGTACCCAAAGCAGCCATTGCAGCTGCATGAGTCACAGTCCTAAACCTCGCCCATTTACCCTCGACATCAGGAGGAGTGGAGGACGATGCCAACCCCAGCTGCAAGCTATGATGCAATTCTCGCTTGCAACTTTCATCAGCTAGCTGAGACCAGGCCACTTTAGGTTGGAAAGGGGTCCTGGGTGTACACCCACCACCGGAATGGAAGAATGGCAGGCATATCTTACAGATGACTAGTCGATGGTCAGAGGGCAGATCAGCTCCACGGTAGGTCCTGGTGTCAAGGACATGGGCTCGCATCCGCTGGTCCGTCACTATGTAGACCAGCAGATGTTCTTGCTTGGACCCGGCATGCATCCATGATGTTGTGTGGATGCGCCGATGCCGGAAGAGCGTGTTGGTAATTACAAGCCCATGGGCTGCACAAAAATCTAGCAGCATCCTACCGTTGTTATTGAGCTGATCTGGCCCATGCCTTCCAATCACTCCAGACCAGGTGCCAGCATCATGACCAACTCGGGCATTGAAGTCACCCAACAAGATGACTCTGTCCCGAGTGGCCACTTTAGCCAGCACCTGTGACAGGAGGTCATAGAGGGCATCTGACTCATCGGCTTTGCCTGCATCCCTCCACGGATGTTCGTCTTCGGTGGGGGCATAAGTAACCACGACCACCACTCCTCGCCTCTGGTTGATGGGAAGGCGAGCCCAAAGTAGCCTGGGGCTTACAGCTTCCCACACCTCACCGCCACGCTCCCACGCCCCCTTCATTCTTTTGTTCAGAAGAAGAGCCACACCCTGTTGTTTGGCAGTCTCCTGGCCCGAATAGAAGACTGTCCACCCCTCATGGTGGCAGGATCCAGAACCTGTCCACCGGACCTCCTGAATGCCACAGAGATCCAGGCGGTACCGGTCCAGCTCCCGGCAGTGAGCGTTCGAACATTCCACGTGGCCATCCGTAGTGGCTTTTCGTTGTTTCTGGAGGAGCCCCGAGGGTGAAGATTCAATCTCCTGGCTCCGCCAATTGGGGTTTGGCCAGGAGACGTCATAGACGCCTGTCCCCCCGGGGTCTCCGGCACAAGCTTATTAGTTACATATTTATGTTTAATTCGTAGTTTCGTGGTAATGAATTGAAGGTGGAGGGGTTACCAGCCCCTCGCACCCGTCCAGAGCCCCCGTTTAGCCACTGTGGTGGTCACAGACGCCATGAGGGGAGAGGCCAATGGGCATTGGCCCTCTCCCCACAGCACTGCCCACGATAGAGTTCCCGGTCTGGCACTGAGAGGAGGTAGGGGGTTGATTTGGCAGACACACACACACACACACTGACACACACACACACAGACTGACACACACACTGACACACACACACATTGATACTGACACACACACTGACACTGACACACACACACACACTGACACAGAAACACACTGACACACACACACTGACACACACACACTGACACACACACACAGACACACACACAGACACACACACTGATACACAGACACAGACTGACACACACACTGACACACACACACATTGATACTGACACACACACTGACACTGACACACACACACTGACACAAACACACACAGACACACATACACTGACACACACACACACATACACACACACAGACACACACACAGACACACACACACTGACATACTCACACTGACACACACACACTGACACACACACTGATATACTCACATTGACGCACTGACACACACTGAAACACCCACACACACACACACTGACACACACACTGACACACACACTGACACACACACTGACACAGACACACACACACACTGACACAAACACACTGACACACACTGACACACACACACTGACACACACACTGACACACACACACTGACACACACACCGACACACACACCGACACACAAAGATCCCCCGTATAGCCTTAACAGACTGTAGGGGCAAGTGCTGTTAGCGAGCACCTATGAAGGCCGGAACGGTACACGAGGGGGTGGGTGGCCAGCACCACGCCCGACCGCCTTTGTCTCCCCAATGGGCGATGTTTACACACCGCACCAGGTACTCATTTGAGGCTGAGTCGCCCTAGGGGAGGCCCAGGACCAGTTCAGATTAGCGTCACTGGTGTTAGCCGTGAGTGAGAATCGAACCCGGGTCGCCAGGTTCATAGCGCAGCGCGCTAACCGCTACACTACCGCTCCCCACACACACAGTTACACACACTCACACACACACACACTGACACACACACACACTGACACACACACACACTGACACACACACTGATACACTGACAGACACACACTGAGACATACACTAACACACACATTGACACACACTGACACTCACACTGACACACACACTGACACACTCACACTGACACACACACTGACACACTCACACTGACACACACACTGACACATTGACACACACACATTGACACACTGACACACACACATTGACACTCACCCGACGCCAGTGAGGGAACCAGAGACTTTGAAGATCCTTGGAGCTGCGTGGACGAACTTGAACTGAACTTTAAACAAATAAAAATATAAATATAGATGCTGCTCGTGTATTGCACCAGATGAGACCTAACGTGGGACACGGGGAGACACGGGGACACGGAGACACGGAGACACGGGGGGGAGACCAGGGGACACGGGGACACGGAGACACGGGGAGACACGGGGAGACACTGGGACACGGGGAGACACGGGGACACGGAGACACGGAGACACGGGGGGGAGACCAGGGGACACGGGGACACGGAGACACGGGGAGACACGGGGAGACACTGGGACACGGGGAGACACGGGGACTCTGGGAGACACGGGGACACGGGGAGACACGGGGACACGGGGAGACACTGGGACACGGGGAGACACGGGGACTCTGGGAGACACGGGGGGACACGGGGAGACACGGAGACACGGGGAGACACGGGGACTCTGGGAGACACGGGGAGACACGGAGACACTGGGACACGGGGAGACACGGGGACACGGGGAGATACGGGGACACGGGGAGACACGGGGACACAGAGAAACGGGGAGACAGAGAAACGGGGAGACAGAGACACGGGGAGACACGGGAACACTGGGACACGGGGAGACACGGGGACACGGAGACACGGGACACTGGGAGACACGGGGACACTGGGACACAGGGACGCTGAGACACAGGGACACAGGGGGACCCTGAGACACTGGGAGACAAGGACCTGAGACCCTGAGACACTGGGAGACACAGGGACCCTGAGACACTGAGACACGGAGACTCCGAGCCCCGAAAGCCCTTGGGTTGAGTCTCCACGGAATCGATTCCACGCGATTCCGATTCCAACACAACTCGATTAGCGGCCCCGCTTCCTGGTGGGCAGGAATCGACGCCACGTCACGCGTATGGGCGTGGGCCCGGCGAGAATCGATTCCGAAGTCGTAACAGAATCGAATCCATCGCTTTGGCGGCAATGAGAACCGCTGCTGGTGTCGGAATCGATCAAGGAATCGAATCGCGGGGTTTGGTGTTTACGTGACGTCACCGTAGTAGAAAATCACGATGCGCTATAAAGCTCTTTGTTAACTCGACGAATTACAACAACAACAACAAACAGACAATACATAAAAGCACGACAGTAGTGGACAATTATCGAAAAAAGTAAATGCGTCACTGAAAAAACTAAAAAAAATACACAAATTAAAGTTAAAAAAAATTAGTTTGTTTAGCAAACTTACTTGTTTAGAAGCGACCTTGCTACAAATGATAGCACGACGAAAGTGGCCTCATCATCATCATCTGAGGTAACGGCGCCTCAGGCAGAAGCATCCAGCAAACCCCCTTACCAACATGGCCGCGCTCAACCCCTGCCTCTCTCTCTCGCTCGCTCCAATACGTGCTTTGAAAAAGGGCCACTGGCCGAAACGTCGCCAAATGTAACACGTTGTGTATTTCTTTCAAAGCCACCACTCATTGAGTTTTTGTGTTGTTGTTTTAAATCGGGGCCGGATAAGGGCGAAATCCTAATGGTCGCTAATCCCTTACCAACATGGCGGCTCTACTTCCTAGCCCCTCCCCTCTTGCCCAAGCCCCTCCCCCACTCAGCCCCTCCCCCCCACTCAGCCCCTCCCCCACCCCTCCCACGTTCAGTTCCCCGCCCTCCCTCTGCTTAGCCCCTCCCCCTCGTCTTAGCCCCCCCCCCTCTACCCCGCCCCCTCCCCGCCCATCCACTTCCACCCTGCTTAACCCCTCCCACCCCGCCTAGCCCCTCCCACCCAGCCCAGCCCCTCCCACCCCGCCTAGCCCCTCTCACCCCGCCTAGCCCCTCTCACCCAGCCCAGCCCCTCCCACCCGCCTAGCCCCTCCCACCCCGCCTAGCCCCTCTCACCCCGCCTAGCCCCTCCCACTCCGCCTAGCCCCTCCCACCCGCCTAGCCCCTCCCACCCAGCCCAGCCCCTCCCACCCAGCCCAGCCCCTCCCACCCAGCCCCTCCCACCCAGCCCCTCATACCCCGCCTAGCCCCTCCCACCCCGCCCAGCCCCGCCCACCCAGCCCCTCCCACCCAGCCCAGCCCCTCCCACCCAGCCCAGCCCCTCCCACCCCACCTTACCCCTCCCACCCCGCCGAGCCCCACCCTGCTCCTGAGAAGTCAGACGACGAGACGCGTGTGTGTGTGTCTGTCTGTGGCGTCTGCGTGCTCGCCATGGCCGATATATCCGAGATGGAGGCGAGAATCGAGGCGCTGGAGCGCGCCCTCTGCGGTGGCCGCCCGCCCGCCAAACGCCTCCAGGTGCCGCTGCCATCCCCGAAACTCTGCACCGGTTTTGGGTTAAAACACCGCTCGAGGCCTAGCTCGGCTCGGAGCCTACTCGCTTGCCTGGATTGCTTTGCCGCGCCCGGTGCCTCGGTCCCTGTAGGGGGAGCAGACGTGGGAGGGGGTGGGGTCTTGGGGTGTCTCTTCCAAATAAACGTAGAACTCTTTCTTGTTTAGACAGCATCTCTGCGGGGCCGCCCGCCCGCCAAACGCCTCCAGGTGCCGCTGCCATCCCCGAAACTCCGCACCGGTTTCGGGTTAAAACACCGCTCGAGGCCTAGCTCGGCTCGGAGCCTACTCGCTTGCCTGGATCGCTTTGCCGCGCCCGGTGCCTCGGTCCCTGTAGGGGGAGCAGACGTGGGAGGGGGTGGGGTCCTGGGGTGCCTCTTACGAGTTAACGTAAAACTGTTTGTTGTTTTGACAGCATCGTTATCAACAGCATTGCTATCAATAGCATCATCAACAACATTGTTATCAATAGTATCATCAACAGCATTGTTATCAATAGCATCATCAACAGCATTGTTATCAATAGCATCATCAACAGCATTGTTATCAATAGCATCATCAACAGCATTGTTATCAATAGCATCATCAACAGCATTGTTATCAATAGCATCATCAACAGCATTGTTATCAACAGCATCATCAACAGCATTGTTATCAATAGTATCATCAACAGCATTGTTATCAATAGCATCATCAACAGCATCGTTATCAATAGCATCATCAACAGCATTGTTATCAATAGCATCAACAGCATTGTTATCAATAGCATCATCAACAGCATTGTTATCAATAGCATCATCAACATCATTGTTATCAATAGCATCATCAACAGCATTGTTATCAATAGCATCATCAACAGCATTGTTATCAATAGCATCATCAACAGCATTGTTATCAATAGCATCAACAGCATCGTTATCAATAGCATCATCAACAGCATTGTTATCAATAGCATCAACAGCATTGTTATCAATAGCATCATCAACAGCATTGTTATCAATAGCATCATCAACAGCATTGTTATCAACAGCATCATCAACAGCATTGTTATCAATAGCATCATCAACAGCATTGTTATCAATAGCATCATCAACAGCATTGTTATCAATAGCATCATCAACAGCATTGGTATCAACAGCATCATCAACAGCATTGTTATCAATAGTATCATCAACAGCATTGTTATCAATAGCATCATCAACAGAATCGTTATCAATAGCATCATCAACAGCATTGTTATCAATAGCATCATCAACAGCATTGTTATCAATAGCATCATCAACATCATTGTTATCAACAGCATCAACAGCATTGTTATCAATAGCATCATCAACAGCATTGTTATCAATAGCATCATCAACAGCATTGTTATCAATAGCATCATCAACAGCATTGGTATCAACAGCATCATCAACAGCATTGTTATCAATAGTATCATCAACAGCATTGTTATCAATAGCATCATCAACAGCATCGTTATCAATAGCATCATCAACAGCATTGTTATCAATAGCATCGTCAACAGCATCATCAACAGCATCGTTATCAATAGCATCATCAACAGCATTGTTATCAATAGCATCATCAACAGCATTGTTATCAATAGCATCATCAACAGCATTGGTATCAATAGCATCATCAACAGCATTGTTATCAATAGCATCAACAGCATTGTTATCAATAGCATCATCAACAGCATTGATATCAATAGCATCATCAACAGCATTGTTATCGATAGCATCATCAACAGCATTGTGATGATCAACAGCATCATCAATAACAACATGATTGCAGTAGGCGTCTTTGCTGGTAGGGGTAATGTGAGTGGGTGGTGATAGTATCTGAACCGGTCCAGGGGCTCCCCTAGGTCGACTCAGCCTCAAAAGAGTACCTGGTGCGGTGTGTAAACATTGTCACTGGGAAGACAAAGGCGGCCGGGCATAGTGCTGGCCACCCACCCTCTCGTGTGCGACAGTGCCGGTAGCCTTCATAGGTGCTGCTACTCGCTAACAGCACTTGCCCCTACAGTCTGTTAGAGGCTACACGGGGGAGATTTGCCTTTGGTAATGATGATGGTGGTGGTGAATGTTGTGTAAAGGAAGGACGCTCACAACAACGAGCGGAGCGCCGGGCGGCTAAAACGCAGCGAGTTGGCACAGTAGCGGGTACAGCTGGTGGTGCATCTACCAGTTACATAGGTAAAAAATGAAATTAAAAATAATAAAATCACGACGTTTCGGAGGCAACACAAGTCTCCGTCATCAGGTGGGACATTCACGGCCAGATTTGCTGCATCAAGTGAGGCAGGGATTCCAAGATGCAGGTTCTTAAATACAAGTTAAGGGGGAGGAGAGGGGGGGGGAGGAGCTTATTCTGATAAGCTCCTCCCCTCTCCTCCCCCTTAACCCATAGGGTGGTGTTTTGTCTCCTTCTGCTCCGCAGTGTGTGGATGCCCTGACGAAGATTCAGGCGACGTTGGACGTGGCGGCTGGCAAGAGGGAGCGTGTGAGGACCCTCTTCAAGAAACGTGAGAGACCAGGGGAGGGACCGGGGAGGGACCGGGGAGGGACCGGGGAGGGACCGGGGAGGGACCGGGGAGGGACCGGGTGAGGGACCAGGGAGAGACCAGGGGAGGGACCGGGGGAGGGACCGGGGAGGGACCGGGGAGGGACCGGGTGAGGGACCGGGGGAGGGACCGGGGAGGGACCGGGGAGGGACCGGGGAGGGACCGGGGAGGGACCGGGGAGGGACCGGGTGAGGGACCAGGGAGAGACCAGGGGAGGGACCGGGGGAGGGACCGGGGAGGGACCGGGGAGGGACCGGGTGAGGGACCGGGGGAGGGACCGGGGAGGGACCGGGGGAGGGACCGGGGGAGGGACCGGGGGAGGGACCGGGGAGGGACCGGGGAGGGACCGGGGGAGGGACCGGGGAGGGACCGGGGAGGGACCGGGGGAGGGACCGGGGAGGGACCGGGGGAGGGACTGGGGAGGGACCGGGGGAGGGACCGGGGGAGGGACCGGGGGAGGGACCGGGGAGGGACCGGGGAGGGACCGGGGAGGGACCGGGGAGGGACCGGGGAGGGACCGGGGAGGGACCGGGTGAGGGACCGGGGAGGGACCGGGGGAGGGACCGGGGGAGGGACCGGGGGAGGGACCGGGGAGGGACCGGGGAGGGACCGGGGGAGGGACCGGGGAGGGACCGGGGAGGGACCGGGGGAGGGACCGGGGGAGGGACCGGGGAGGGACCGGGGCTTTCATGTAACGATGTCCGCGTCGGAGGAGGGAACCGCTTAAATTCTGGGCTCGAATCCCGGCATCAACCCCCCGCCTGCCTTTCATTGCACCTCTCTTGTTGTGTGTGTAACGCGTGCGTGTCACGGGTGTGTGTGTGTGTCGTGTGTGTGTGTCGTGTGTGTCACGTGTGTGTAACGTGTGTGTGTGTAACGTGTGTGTCACGTGTGTGTAACGTGTGTGTGTGTGTCACGTGTGTGTGTCACGGGTGTGTATGTGTCACGTGTGTGTGTGTGTCACGTGTGTGTGTGTGTATAACGTGTGTGTGTGACGTGTGTGTATAACGTGTGTGTGTGACGTGTGTGTGTGTGTATAACGTGTGTGTGTGACGTGTGTGTATAACGTGTGTGTGTGACGTGTGTGTGTAACGTGTGTGTGTGTGTCACGTGTGTGTGTCACGTGTGTGTCACGTGTGTGTGTGTGTCACGTGTGTGTGTATAACGTGTGTGTGACGTGTGTGTGACGTGTGTGTGTGTGTGTCACGTGTGTGTGTGTCACGTGTGTGTGTCACGTGTGTGTAACGCGTGTGTGTCACGGGTGTGTATGTGCCACGTGTGGGTGTGTGTGTGTGTCACGTGTGGGTGTGTGTGTGTGTCACGTGTGGGTGTGTGTGTGTGTGTCACGTGTGTGTGTGTCACGTGTGTGTGTGTCACGTGTGTGTGTGTCACGTGTGTGTGTGTCACGTGTGTGTAACGTGTGTGTGTGTCACGTGTGTGTAACGTGTGTGTGTAACCGGTGTGTGTGTGTCACGCTTGCCGTGTCTGTCTTGTGCGTATCGTTTGTGTCATTCTTGCCGTGTGTGTGTGTCACGTTTGTGTGTGTCATGCTTGCCGCCACGTGTGTCATTTATGTGTGTTGTGTGCCATGCTTTCCGTGTGTGTGTGTGTGTCACGTGTGTGTCACGTGTGTGTCAGTGGATGAGTTGCTGCGGGTGCTGGAGCCTGGGCAGTCCCCGTCTCCTGCGGTTCCTGACTCCGTCAAACTCCAGATCATCCTCTCGGGTACCACACTCGCAGACACGCACATGCAGACACGCACACGCAGACACGCACACGCAGACACGCACATGCAGACACGCACACGCAGACACGCACACGCAGACACGTACACGCAGACACGCACATGCAGACACGCACGCGCAGACACGTACACGCAGACACGCACACGCAGAGACACACTCGCAGACACGCACACGCAGACACGCACACGCAGACACGCAGACACGCACACGCAGACACGCACACGCAGACACGCACACGCAGACACGCACACGCAGAGACACACTCGCAGACACGCACACGCAGACACGCACACGCAGACACGCACACGCAGACACGCACACGCAGACACGCACACGCAGACACGCACACGCAGACACGCAGACACGCACACGCAGACACGCACGCGCAGACACGCACGCGCAGAGACGCACGCGCAGAGACGCACGCATATCAGTGATGTTGGCTGGGGCAAGATGGTTACATGGGGGATCTTTATTTTGTTGTGCCTGCCTGTGTGTGTGTCCACGTGCGTGTGTGTGTGTCCACGTGCGTGTGTGTGTGTCCGCGTGTGTGTGTGTCCGCATGTGTGTGTGTGTCCGCATGCGCGTGTGTGTGTGTCCGCATGTGTGTGTGTGTCCGCATGCGCGTGCGCGTGTGTCCGCGTGTGTGTGTGTGTTCGCATGCGCGTGTGTGCGTGTGTGTGTGTCCGCATGTGTGTGTGTGTCCGCATGCGCGTGCGCGTGTGTCCGCGTGTGTGTGTGTGTTCGCATGCGCGTGTGTGCGTGTGTGTGTGTTCGCGTGTGTGTGTGTGCAGGAGAGGCGACGTTAAAGACCCAGGCGGGGCTCTTGGAGGAGGTGGAGCAGCTGATTCCTCTGCTGGAGAGCCAGTCCCTTCAAGGTGGCTCAATGTGCAGGCGATACACATCTTCTTTGTCAATGAAGTCCTTAATCTGCGTGTCTGCAAAATCCTCGAGTGTGCTTCCCGACGAGGTAGAAAGCTCTGTCATGTGCACCAACAGGTGCTTGCGTACAAACATGTCCACGTACACCTCGCGCTCTCTTTTAGCCCCGCCCCTCCCCCCTCCCGATACGTTCCATTCATTGGCTACCACATTCTGATAAGCTCCCCCCCATCCTCTCCTCCCCCTCAACTTGTATTTAAGGGCTTACATCTTGAAATCCCTGCCTCACTTGATGCAGCAAATCTAGCTGTGACGGTCCCACTTGATGACAGAGACTTGTATTGCCTCCGAAACGTCTAGGATGAAGCCATGTTGCGCCTGCAACATGGCTTCATCCCAGAGGTCGCAATCAGGTACCCGATACCCGTACCCTACCCGTACCCGGCCGGGTACGGGTAGGGTACGGGTACGGCCGGGTACGGGTACCCGTTTGCGACCCTGGTGCGGCCGGGTACGGGTACCCGTTTGCGACCCTGGTGCGGCCGGGTACGTGTAAGGAATCAAAACCCAAACTTAATTTGGAGCTTTCATGACTGCAGGAATTATTCTTTGGTTCTTTCGGTAAAGTCACGTATAAAGAAAGATAAAATAATAAATTATGCTAGTATTTAATTTAATTTATTATTTTATCTTCATACGTGACTTTACCGAAAGAACCAAAGAATGAATCAAAACCCGTTTGCGACCTCTGCCAAGCGGCATCCCCGGTTAATGCTGCTGCTGCTGCTGTGGTTGTGCGTGCGTGCGTCCGTGCGCGCCCGGCGAAAACCCCGCGGTTGTGTGCGCGTGTGTCCGTCTGCCGTTCAGCGATCCCTGGCTACTCGGGGCAGCTGCAGGCGCTCACGCAGGTTCACGTGCGTCAGCAGGTGAGTGGGCAGGCGGCGGGGGGACTGCGGGGGAAGGGCTCGCTTAGGGAAGGGCGTTGTGCATGTAATGGTGTACGGGAGGTCGTTGGTTGCTGTTGTATACCTGGAGTCTGCGTCTCTCATCATCATCATCACGGTGGCTAGGAGATGTTGACTACCTCGCCTGGTGTACGCGAGGTCGTTGGTTGCTGTTGTATACCTGGAGTTTGCAGTGTCTCTCTCTCTCATCATCATCACGGTGGCTAGGAGATGTTGACTACCTCGCCTGGTGTACGCGAGGTCGTTGGTTGCTGTTGTATACCTGGAGTTTGCAGTGTCTCTCTCTCATCATCATCACGGTGGCTAGGAGATGTTAACTGCCTCGCCTGGTCTGCAGGAGGTCGTGGGTTTGATCTCGAACCTGACGATGCCTCCTGCTGTATATGTAGAGTCTGCGTCTCTCTCTCTTATCATCATCATCATCATCACGGTGGCTAGGAGATGTTAACTTCCTCGCCTGGTATACAGGGGGTCGTGGGTTCCATCCCTGCTGCTGTATATGTGGAGTCTGCGTCTCTCTCTCTCATCATCATCACGGTGGCTAGGAGATGTTAACTACCTCGCCTGGTCTGCAGGAGGTCGTGGGTTCGAGGTCGTGGGTTTGATCTCGACCCTGACGATGCCTGCTGCTGTATATTTGGAGTCTGTGTCTCTCTCTCATCATCATCACGGTAGCTATGAGATGTTGACTACCTCGCCTGGTATACAGGGGGTCGTGGGTTCCATCCCTGCTGCTGTATTTGTGGAGTCTGCGTCTCTCTCTCATCATCATCATCATCACGGTGGCTAGGAGATGTTGACTACCTCGCCTGGTATATAGGAGGTCGTGGGTTCAATCTCGAACCTGACAATGCCTGCTGCTGTATATTTGGAGTCTGCGTCTCTCTCTCATCATCATCATCACGGTGGCTAGGAGATATTAACTACCTCGCCTGGTCTACAGGGGGTCATGGGTTCGATCTCTGCTGCTGTATATCTGGAGTTTGCAGTGTCTCTCATCATCATCACGGTGGCTAGGAGATGTTAACTGCCTCGCCTGGTCTGCAGGAGGTCGTGGGTTTGATCTCGAACCTGACGATGCCTCCTGCTGTATATGTAGAGTCTGCGTCTCTCTCTCTCTTATCATCATCATCATCACGGTGGCTCGGAGATGTTAACTACCTCGCCTGGTGTACAGAAGGTCGTGGGCTTTCTGACGATGTCCTCTACATTTGGGAGTTCTCCCCGGGGTCGCGTGGATTTTTCTCCGGGCCCTCCCGTTTTTCCCTCCACATTGAGATTCAACGTCGCGCGTGTTTGGCTAACCGCTATACATTTCCACGCGACGATAATCCTCTTAGAGGGGCTATCATTTGTGAAGCCTGGTCGCTTCTAAATTAAGTGGGCCTTACCTGGTAAGATACAATTAGTATAAATGATTGGTGTGTATACTCGTGTGTGTGTGTGTGTGGGGAGTGGTAGTGTAGCGGTTAGCGCTACGCTGCCCTATGAACCTGGCGACACGGGTTCAATTCCCGCTCACAGCCAACACCACCAGTGACGATTATCTGAAACCGGTCCTGGGCCTCCCCTAGGTCGACTCAGCCTCAAATGAGTACCTCGTGCGGTGTGTAAACATCGCTACTGGGGAGACAAAGGCGGCCGGGCGTGGTGTTGGCCACCCACCCCCTCGTGTGCCGTCCCGGCCTTCATAGGTGCTCGCTAACAGCACTTGCCCCTACAGTCTGTTAAGGCTAGACGGGGGATCTTTGTCTTTGTGTGTAGGTGGGTGCTCGCTAATAGCACTTGCCTATACGGGAGGTACAGGGCTGCGGGTGTGTATAAGCGGAGCTCCGGGCAGCTTAAACACAGCAGGTTGGCACAGTAGGGGGCACAGGTGGTGCATCAGCCAGTCATCTCGGTCATCTCAGTCAGTCGACCCGTGGCACCTGCTGGGTCTGCCCCGTGACCTCCTCCTGCCAACGGGCGTTCGACACTTCACGTGGCAGCCTCAAGGTGCACTTGGCCTGGCACAAGCGTCATGGTGACGTCACCGCCACTTAGTGGCGAATGGCGGTTGTTGTTGTTGTGTGCGTGAGTGGCTGGGTGGGTGAGTGGGTGGGTGGGCGAGTGAGTGGGTGGCTGGGTGGGTGGGTGAGTGTGTGGGTGGGTGAGTTGGTGGATGGGTGAGTTGGTGGATGGGTGAGTGGATGGGTGAGTGGATGGGTGAGTGGGTGGCTGTGTGGGTCAATGGGTGGGTGGGTTGTTTAGTGAGTTGGGGGATGGGTTTGTGAGTGGGTGATTGAGTGGGTGAGTGAGTGAGTGAGTGACCTCCTGCCAGCGGGCGTTCGACACTTCACGTGGCCTCAAGGTGCACTTGGCCTGGCACAAGCGTCGTGGTGACGTCACCGCCACTTAGTGGCGAATGGCGGTTGTTGTCGCTGTGCGAGTGTGTGAGGAGCGGTGGGTGTAGTGGTTAGCGCTACGCTGTGTGTGTGTGTATAGTGGTAGTGCAGCGGTTAGCGTGCTGCGCTACAAACCCACCAGTGGCGATTATCTGAACCGCTTGTGGGCCTCCTCTATCTCGACTCGGCCTCAAATGAGTAGCTGGTGTAGCGGTTTGTAGTGAACATCGCCACTGGGGAGACAAAGGCGGCCGGGCCTTGTGCTGGTAGCCACCCCCTCGTGTGCCACAGTGCCGGTAGCCTTCATAGGTACTGCTCGCTAATAGCACTTGCCCTACAGCCTGTTAGAGGTTACACGGGGGAGCTTTGTCTGTGTCTACATTCATAGGTGCTGCTGCTACTCGCTACTAACAGCACTTGCCCCAGCAGTCTGTTAAGGCTACACAGGGGACCTTTGTCTTTGCAGGATGAGTGTGCGGCGGTGGAGAATGAGGTGAAGACGCTGGTGGAGGAATACAACCGGACGGTAAACAACAACATCAACAACAACAACAACAGCATCAACAACAACAGGCGACATTGTGGAGGGGTGCATTCACTCACGCCTCTCCCTGCCACCGACTCAGCCACTCACCGAGTCACTCACCAAGCCACTCGCCAAGCCACTGGTCACTTACCAAGCCAAGTATAGCGTAGTGTATAGTGTAGTGTATAGTGTAGTGTATAGTGTAGTGTATAGTGTAGTATACTAGTACAGCACTAGTGTATAGTGTAGTGTATAGTGTAGTGTATAGTGTAGTGTATAGTGTAGTGTATAGTGTAGTGTATAGTGTAGTGTATAGTGTAGTATACTAGTACAGCACTAGTGTATAGTGTAGTGTATAGTGTAGTGTATAGTGTAGTGTATAGTGTAGTATACTAGTACAGCACTAGTGTATAGTGTAATGTATAGTGTAGTGTATAGTGTAGTGTATAGTGTAGTATACTAGTACAGCACTAGTGTATAGTGTAGTGTATAGTGTAGTGTATAGTGTAGTGTATAGTGTAGTGTATAGTGTAGTATACTAGTACAGCACTAGTGTGTAGTGTAGTGTGTAGTGTAGTGTATAGTGTAGTGTATAGTGTAGTGTATAGTGTAGTATACTAGTACAGCACTAGTGTATAGTGTAGTGTATAGTGTAGTGTATAGTGTAGTGTATAGTGTAGTGTATAGTGTAGTATACTAGTACAGCACTAGTGTGTAGTGTAGTGTGTAGTGTATAGTGTAGTGTATAGTGTAGTGTGTAGTGTGTCGTGCAGTGTATCGTGAAGTATACTAGCACAGCCCCACCATGTACCCGTGATGCCTTTCTGCTGCCCACCTGCACTACAACCGTTGCTGCCCTGTGCTGCCCCCCCCTGCCCCCCCCCCCCCGAGCAGCTGCTGCTGCTGTCGCGTCAGTTTGTGCAGTGGGACGAGGCGCTGACTCGCGTCGAGGTGACTAGAGGCGCCCGCAGGGTGCTCGACTGACAAGGGCCGAGGCTGCGAAGAACCCACGGGGTCGCCCACCCACCCACTCACCCACCCACCCACACACCCACCCACCCACACACCCGCACACTCGCCCACACACCCACCAGCCCACCCACCCGCCCGCCCGCCCACCCACACACCCACACACCCACCCACGGCACACCCACACACCCACCCACCCGCACACCCACCCACCTACCCACCCGCACACCCGCCCACCCACAGCACACAGCCACCCACCCGCCCACACACCCACCCACGCACCCACTCACCCACCCACTCACCCACCCGCCCACTCACCCGCCCACCGCACACCCACACACCCACCCACACACCTACCCACCCACCCGCACACCCACCCACCCGCACACCCACACCCACCCGCACACCCACACACCCACCCACCCAACTCGCCCACCCGCCCACCCACCAACCCACCCGCCCACCCGCCCACCCACCAGCCCACCCGCCCACCCGCCCACCCGCCCACCCGCACACCCGCCCACCCACACGCCCACCCACCCGCCCACCCACACACCCACCCACACACCCACACACCCGCCCACCCACACACCCACACACCCACCCACCCATACACCCACCCACCGCACACCCACACACCCACCCACCCACCCGCTCACCCACCCACCCGCCCACACATCCACCCGTTCACCCACACACCCGCCCACCCACACACCCACCCACACACCCGCCCACCCACACACCCACCCACCCACCGCACACCCACACACCCACCCGCCCGCCCACCCACCCGCTCACCCACCCACCCGCCCACACACCCACCCGCTCACCCACCCGCTCACCCACCCGCCCACCCACACGCCCGCCCACCCGCCCACCCACACACCCACCCGCCCACCCACCACACTCCGCACACGGCACACCGCACACGGCACCGCATGCCGCACACCGCACACCGCACACGGCACACCGCACACGGCACTCCGCACACCACACATGGCACACGTCACACGACACAAGCCACAACGTTTACAATCCGAGTTCCGTGACATTTCGCCAGTCGTCACAGCCACCAGCTTCATCAGGCGACGCCCACATTCGTGGAGAAGTCCTCCACCTGAGAGGCGCAGATGTGATGTCCACGCTTGTGCAAAGTGGCGGTGGTGGTGGTGGGGGGGGGAGGAGATTAACGTAGAAATCTACCAGCCCCGTGGTCTTGTACTTGCTTGCCCATTGCGTGTACTAAAACAGCTTCCCATAGAAAGCTTGCCCGGCAAAGGTCGCAAAGGGGTTTTGATTCCTTACCCGTACCCGTACCCGGCCGTACCAGGGTCGCAAACGGCTACCCGATTGCGACCTCTGGGATGAAGCCACGTTGCAGGCGCGGGTGGGTTGATTCTAGGAACTTGAATTGTGAGAAGAGACAAGACGTTGGGAAATGAGTGACAAACGGTGACTCACCAGTGACTCACGGCCTACCCGTACCCGGTCGCACCAGGGTCGCAAATGGGTACCCGATACCCGTACCCTACCCGTACCCGGCCGGGTATCGTGTAGGGTACGGGTATCGGGTACCCGATTGCGACCTCTGGGATGAAGCCATGTTGCAGGCGCGGGTGGGTTGATTCTAGGCACTTGATTTGTGAGAAGAGACAAGACGTTGGGAAATGAGTGACAAACGGTGACTCACCAGTGACTCACGGCCTACCCGTACCCGGCTGCACCAGGGTCGCAAACGGCTACACGTACCCGGCCGGGTACGGGTAGCCGGGTTTCGGGTAGGGTACGGGTATCGGGTACCCGGTTGCGACCTCTGTTTCCCGGGTTGGGAGTCGAACCCCCGGGCGAGGATCGAACTCGTGGCCTGAACTCTTTGGGGGGCCCTCCTCCCCCCCCCCCCCGGCTGTGTTGCCCGTGCTGTGCGCGTAGTGTCACCCCCCGCGCTGTAAACGCTCCGTATTTATCAAATAAAAGCCGATGGCGATGAGGAGCGATCTCCGCCTCGTTGGTTTTGGTGGGATGGGCGGCGGGTCGATCGAGGGCTGCAGGAATTCATATTCTGATGACGATCGCCTGTGTTGTGAGCGAAACGTCGTGGTTTGTGTTGTTTTCTTTCAACCTATCTACGTGAATTTACCGAAAGACCCAAAGAATATCCACTAGCCCTGCCCAGTATCCACTCGCCCCTCCCATGCTTTAGGGGGCGGATTTGGGTGGCAGGGGGTGGTCCGGGGGGTGGTCGGGGGGGTTTTGCGGGGTGGGGTAGGGGGTGGGGGTGTGGGTGGGGTTGGGGGGGTTTGCGGGGTGGGGTAGGGGGTGTGGGCGGAGTCAGGGGTGTTTGCGGGGTGGGGTAGGGGGTGTGGGTGGGGTTGGGGGGGTTTTGCGGGGTGGGGTAGGGGGTGTGGGTGGGGTAGGGGTGTTTGCGGGGTGGGGTAGGGGGGGTGTGGGTGGGGTAGGGGGGTTTTGCGGGGTGGGGTAGGGGGTGTGGGTGGGGTAGGGGTGTTTGCGGGGTGGGGTAGGGGGTGTGGGTGGGGTTGGGGGGGTTTGCGGGGTGGGGTAGGGGGTGTGGGTGGGGTTGGGGGGGTTTTGCGGGGTGGGGTAGGGGGTGTGGGTGGGGTTGGGGGGGTTTGCGGGGTGGGGTAGGGGGTGTGGGCGGAGTCAGGGGTGTTTGCGGGGTGGGGTAGGGGGGGTGGGCGGAGTCAGGGGTGTTTGCGGGTGGGGTAGGGGGTGTGGGTGGGGGGCGTTTGCGGGGTGGGGTAGGGGGTGTGGGCGGAGTCAGGGGTGTTTGCGGGGTGGGGTAGGGGGTGTGGGTGGGGGGCGTTTGCGGGGTGGGGTAGGGGGGGTGGGCGGAGTCAGGGGTGTTTGCGGGGTGGGGTAGGGGGTGTGGGTGGGGGGCGTTTGCGGGGTGGGCGGAGTCAGGGGGATTTGCGGGGTGGGGTAGGGGGAGTGTGGGCGGGGTCAGGGGTTCGGTGACCCCCGCCCCCCACCCCCCACCTCCACCCCCCGTTCCCGGAAGCGTCACTCCGGTTTCTTGGCCGCCGTCTTGGCAGGAGGAGCTCCCCGCGACCGCCGTTTCGTCGCCGTCTCGCCGCCTTCCCCACCGCCGCCGTCTCCGCCCTCTCGGTGCCTCAGCGCGTCCCTCTCGTCTCGTTATGCGCGAGCATCGCTGGCCATGCTGGAGCGAATCCTCGCCATTCTGGTACGGGACGACACCCACCAGCCCCCCGGGCTTGACTAGCTCGGCTCCTGCCGGCACCTCGCACGCGAATCCCGCGGGGCCATTAGGCAAGACCGAGGATGCGCGGCGGTGCTACTAGGCCGCGGCCTACGAGCGAGAGTTTGTCTCAACCGGTGTTGATGTTGAGTTTTAGTTTATCTTTAACAACTCTTTTAACTAATCTAATAAGTCATTTAACGAACCATTCAGCCACTCATTTGACAACTCATGTAACTCAACAACTCATCTAACAACTGATCTAACCTTTTTTTGTTTCGATTTAAAGCTTTCGTGACTGCATGGATTCATATGCTTGGTTCTTTCGGTAAAGTCACGCAGAAGGGAAATAATAAAATAATGAACATCAAACATGATAAGATACAATTCTGACGAAGAACAGGGCTGTCGGAAAGACAGCGTCCTCATTAGGACGCTGTCTTTCCGACAGACCTGTTCTTCACCTGAGGACGGCTGCTTGCGTTGTGGCCGAAACGTCGTGAGAATTTTATCTTATTATGTTTTATTATTTTATTATTTCCCTTCTACGTGACTTTACTCAAAGAACCAAGAATATGAACTCATCTAACCATTCATCTTGCAACTCATCTAACAACTTATCTAACAACTCATTTAACAACTCATCTAACCATTCATCTAACCATTCATCTTACAACTCATTTAACAACTAATTTCACCATTCATCTAACCATTCATCTAACCATTCATCTTACAACTCATCTAACAACTCATTTAACAACTAATTTCACCATTCATCTAACCATTCATCTAACCATTCATCTTACAACTCATTTAACAACTCATTTAACAACTCATTTCACCATTCATCTAACCATTCATCTAACCATTCATCTTACAACTCATTTAACAACTCATTTAACAACTCATTTCACCATTCATCTAACCATTCATCTAACCATTCATCTTACAACTCATCTAACAACTCATTTAACAACTCATTTCACCATTCATCTAACCATTCATCTAACCATTCATCTTACAACTCATTTAACAACTCATTTAACAACTCATTTCACCATTCATCTAACCATTCATCTAACCATTCATCTTACAACTCATTTAACAACTCATCTAACCATTCATCTTACAACTCATTTAACAACTCATCTAACAACTCATTTAACAACTCATCTAACCATTCATCTAACCATTCATCTTACAACTCGTTTAACAACTCATTTAACAACTAATCTTACCATTCATCTAACCATTCATCTAACAACTCCTCTAAAACTATAACAAACCCTTTAACAATCCCTTTAACTCCTCTTACAACTCCTTGAACAAACCCTTTAGCAACTCCTTGAAAAACTCTTACAAATCCTTTAACAACTCCTTGAACAAACCCTTTTACTCCTCTTACAAATCCTTGAACAACTCCTTGAACAAACCCTTGAACAATTCCTTGAACAAACCCTTTAACTCCTCTTACAAACCCTTGAACACACCCTTGAACAACTCCTTGAACAACTCCTTTAACAACTCCTTGAACAACTTCTTTAACAAACCCTTTAACAACTCTTACAAATCCTTTAGCAACTCCTTGAACAAATTCTTGAACAACTTCTTGAACAAACCCTTGAACAAACCCTTTAACAACTCCTTGAACAACTCATTGAACAAATCCTTGAACAACTCCTTGAACAAACCCTTGAACAAACCCTTGAACAAACCCTTGAACAAATCCTTGAACAACTCCTTGAACAAACCCTTGAACAAACCCTTGAACAAACCCTTGAACAACTCCTTGAACAAACCCTTTAACAACTCCTTGAACAAACCCTTGAACAAAACCTTTAACTCCTCTTATAACTCCTTTAACAAACCCTTTAACAACTCCTTAAGCAACTCTTACAACTCCTTGAACAACTCCTCGAACAACTCCTCTTACAAATCCTTTAACAACTCCTTGAATGAAACACCCGAGGCTTGGAGTGTATATTTAAGGGTTGGAGGGGGAAGAGCGACTTGAATATACGCTCCAAGCCTGGTGGTGTTCATTCAGACGCTGTCTTTCCCACAGCCCTGTTCTTCACCTGAGGACGGCTGCTTGCGTTGTGGCCGAAACGTCGTGAGAATTATTTTATTATGTTTTATTTTTTATTATTTTATTACTTCCCTTCTACGTGACTTTACCGAAAGATCCAAGAAGATGAATCCCATATTCTTAGGATTTTTCGGTAAAGTCACGTAGGTAAAAAATTAAAATTAATAAAAGTAAAATAAAATAAAAATCACGACGTTTCGGAGGCAACACAAGCTTCCGTCTTCAGGTGGAACGTCACAGCCACGACAGCTGTATCAAGTAAATGATACTTATTAATTTTAATTTTTTACCTACGTGACTTTACCGAAAAAACCTAAGAATATGAATCCTTGCAGTCACGAAAGCTTCAAATCTAAAAGATGAATCCCTGCATAATATTTTATTATGTTTTATTTTTATTATTTTACTATCTCCCTTCTACGTGACTTTACCGAAAGAACCAAGAAGATGAATCCCTGCATAATATTTTATCATGTTTTATTTTTATTATTTTATTATTTCCCTTCTACGTGACTTTACCGAAAGAACCAAGAAGATGAATCCCTGCATAATATTTTATTTTTATTATTTTATTATTTCCCTTCTACGTGACTTTACCGATAGAACCAAAGAGCAATGCCCATCCCCGCCCTTCTCCCCCCGCGTGTCCACAGGGGCTGAGAAGATCCGTTCCACAGGTCGACCTCCGCTCCATTCACGTGGGTGATGGCTTCCCGCCGGGACCGTACGTGCAGCACTCGTACCGCGACAACACCATCACTTCGTCCAAGGTGATTGCCGGTGACCCGCAGCGCCCGTGCCAGGCTAGGTGGCACCTCGACCGTGGGAGGGGCGGGTGGCAGAGGTCGCAACCGGGTACCCGATACCCGTACCCTACCCGATACCCGGCTACCCGTACCCGGTTGGGTACGGGTAGGCCGTGAGTCACTGGTGAGTCACCGTTTGTCACTCATTTCCCAACGTCTTGTCTCTTCTCACAATTCAAGTTCCTAGAATCAACCCACCCGCGCCTGCAACATGGCTTCATCCCAGAGGTCGCAAACGGGTTTTGATTCCTTATCCGTACCCGTACCCGGCCGCACCAGGGTCGCAAACGGGTACCCGTACCCTACCCTACCCGTACCCGGGTACGGGTAGGGTACGGGTATCGGGTACCCGATTGGGACCTCTGGGATGAAGCCACGTTGCAGGCGCGGGTGGGTTGATTCTAGGAACTTGAATTGTGAGAAGAGACAAGACGTTGGGAAATGAGTGACAAACGGTGACTCACCAGTGACTCACGGTCTACCCGTACCCGGCCGGGTAGGGTACGGGTATCGGATAGGGTACGGGTATCGGGTAGGGTACGGGTATCGGGTAGGGTACGGGTATCGGGTAAGGTACGGGTATCGGGTAGGGTACGGGTATAGGGTACGGGTATCGGGTAGAGTACGGGTATCGGGTAGGGTACGGGTATCGGGTACGGGTATCGGGTAGGGTACGGGTATCGGGTAGGGTACGGGTATCGGGTAGGGTACGGGTATCGGGTAGGGTACGGGTATCGGGTAAGGTACGGGTACGGGTAGAGTACGGGTATCGGGTAGGGTACGGGTATCGGGTAGGGTACGGGTATCGGGTAGGGTACGGGTATCGGGTAGGGTACGGGTATCGGGTAGGGTACGGGTATCGGGTAGGGTACGGGTATCGGGTAGGGTACGGGTATCGGGTAAGGTACGGGTATCGGGTAGGGTACGGGTATCGGGTAGGGTACGGGTATCGGGTAGAGTACGGGTACGGGTAGAGTACGGGTATCGGGTAGGGTACGGGTATCGGGTAGGGTACGGGTATCGGGTAGGGTACGGGTATCGGGTAGGGTACGGGTATCGGGTACGGGTACCGGGTAGGGTACGGGTATCGGGTAGGGTACGGGTATCGGGTAGAGTACGGGTATCAGGTAGGGTACGGGTATCGGGTAGGGGTAGCCGGGTATCGGGTAGGGTACGGGTATCGGGTACGGGTACCGGGTAGGGTACGGGTATCGGGTACCCGGTTGCGACCTCTGACCTGAAGCCTGTCTCGGGTGCCTGTGCCCCCCCACCCCCCCCCACCCCTCCCCCCCCCTGGCCTTGCAGTACACGCTGTGGAACTTCATCCCGAAGAATCTGTTTGAGCAGTTCCGACGAATCGCCAACCTCTACTTCCTCATGGTCTTCCTCATCCAGGCGAGTGTTCTCCCGCCCGCCCGCGTCGGACGGGACAAACCCGCGCTCCCTCTGCTACCTCCATTCGCTCGCCCCCACCGTGGGTAGGAGATGTTGACTACCTCGCCTGGTCTGCAGGAGGTCGTGGGTTCGATCCCGACCCTGACGATGCCTGCTGCTGTTGTAGATGTGGAGTCTGCGTCTCTCATCATCATCACGGTGGCTAGGAGATGTTGACGACCTCGCCTGGTGTGCAGGAGGTCGTGGGTTCGACCCCGACGCTGACGCCTGCTGCTGCTGTATTTGTGGAGTCTGCGTCTCTCTCTCTCTCATCATCATCACGGTGGCTAAGAGATGTTGACGACCTCGCCTGGTACACAGGAGGTCGTGGGTTCCATCCCTGCTGCTGTATATGTGGAGTCTGCGTCTCTCTCTCATCATCATCACGGTGGCTATGAGATGTTGACGACCTCGCCTGGTCTCCAGGAGGTCGTGGGTTCCATCCCTGCTGCTGTATATGTGGAGTCTGCGTCTCTCTCTCATCATCATCACGGTGGCTATGAGATGTTGACGACCTCGCCTGGTCTACAGGAGGTCGTGGATTAGATCCTCTCTCATCTCTCTCCCCGTGTTCTCTGTCCCCGTGGTCACGTGGATTTTGTCTCCGGATCCTCGGGTTTTTGCGTCCACATTTAGAATCAACGTCAACCCGTTGAGAGTATTTGAGCCGCTGCCGTACATTTCCAAGTGAGGATGATGATGACGATGATACAGCAGGCGATGTCGGTGTCGCGATCGGACCCACGACCTCCTGCGTACCGGGCGAGGTAGTCAACATCTCCTAGCCACACACAAATATACAGCAGGTGTTGTCGGTGTCGCGATCGGACCCACGACCTCCTGCGTACCGGGCGAGGTAGTCAACATCTCCTAGCCACACACAAATATACAGCAGGCGATGTCAGGGTCGCGATCGGACCCACGACCTCCTGCGTACCGGGCGAGGTAGTCAACATCTCCTAGCCACACACAAATATACAGCAGGTGTGGTCGGTGTTGCGATCGGACCCACGACCTCCTGCGTACCAGGCGAGGTAGTCAACATCTCCTAGCCACACACAAATAAACAGCAGGCGTTGTCAGGGTCGTGATCGGACCCACGACCTCCTGCGTACCGGGCGAGGTAGTCAACATCTCCTAGCCACACACAAATATACAGCAGGTGTGGTCGGTGTGGCGATCGGACCCACGACCTCCTGCGTACCGGGCGAGGTAGTCAACATCTCCTAGCCACACACAAATATACAGCAGGTGTGGTCGGTGTTACGATCGGACCCACGACCTCCTGCGTACTGGGCGAGGTAGTCAACATCTCCTAGCCACACACAAATATACAGCAGGTGTGGTCGGTGTTACGATCGGACCCACGACCTCCTGCGTACCGGGCGAGGTAGTCAACATCTCACCACCGTGGCACAACAGTCTGTTGGAGGCTACGCGGGGGATCTTTGTCTTTGTACCCATGAGTCTGTGTGTGTGTACCTGTGTGTGTGTGTGTGTCCGTCTACCCCGTGACCTCCTGCCAGCGGGCGTTCGACACTTCACGTGGCCTCAAGGTGCACTTGGCCTGGCACAAGCGTCGTGGTGACGTCACCGCCGCCACTTAGTGGCGAATGGCGGTTGTTGTTGTTGTTGTGTCCGTGTGTGCGTGGGGAGCGGTGGGTGTAGTGGTTAGCGCTGCGCTATGAACCCAGCGACACGGGTTCGATTCCCACTCACGGCCAACACCAGTGACGATTATCTGAATCGGTCCTGGGCCTCCCCTAGGTCGACTCAGCCTCAAATGAGTACCTGGCGCGACGTGTAAACATCGCCACTGGGGAGACAAAGGCGGCCGGGCGTGGTGCTGGCCACCCACCCCCTCGTGTGCCGTGCCGGCCTTCATAGGTGCTCGCTAACAGCACTTGCCCCTACAGTCTGTTAAGGCTACACGGGGGAGCTTTATCTTTGTGCTCCCTCCACCGCAGCTGCTCGTGGACACGCCGACCAGCCCCGTGACGAGCGGAGTGCCGCTGCTGTTCGTCATCACGGTCACGGCCATCAAGCAGGTGAGTGTGTGTGTACGTGTGTGAGTGTCTGTGTGTGTGTACGTGTACGTGTGTGTGTGTATACGTGTGTGTGTGTACATGTGTGAGTGTGTGTATACGTGTGTGTGTGCGTGTTCGTCATCACGGTCACGGCCATCAAGCAGGTGAGTGTGTGTGTACGTGTGTGTGTGTACGTGTGTGTGTATACGTGTGTGTGTACGTGTGTGTGTACGTGTGTGTGTGTATACGTGTGTGTGTGTACATGTGTGAGTGTGTGTATACGTGTGTGTGAGTGTGTGTATACGTGTGTGTGAGTGTGTGTATACGTGTGTGTGAGTGTGTGTATACGTGTGTGTGAGTGTGTGTACGTGTGTGTGTGTGTGTGTATACGTGTGTGTGAGTGTGTGTATACGTGTGTGTGAGTGTGTGTATACGTGTGTGTGAGTGTGTGTACGTGTGTGTGTGTGTGTGTATACGTGTGTGTGAGTGTGTGTATACGTGTGTGTGAGTGTGTGTATACGTGTGTGTGAGTGTGTGTATACGTGTGTGTCTGTGTGTGTATACGTGTGTGTGTGTACATGTGTGAGTGTGTGTATACGTGTGTGTGTGCGTGTTCGTCATCACGGTCACGGCCATCAAGCAGGTGACGGGAGCCCTGAGCAACACGCACCGCACACACACACACACCCCTGTCACCGTGTGTGTGAGTGTGTGTATACGTGTGTACATGTGTGTGTGTACGTGTGTGTGTGTCAGTGTGTGTGTGTATACGTGTGTATATGTGTGTGTGTACGTGTGCGCGTGTGTGTGCGTGTGTGTGTGCGTGTTCGTCATCACGGTCACGGCCATCAAGCAGGTGAGTGTGTGTGTGTACGTGTGTGTACGTGTGTGTGTACGTGTGTGTGCATGTGTGTGTACGTGTGTGTGTGTGTACGTGTGTGTATGTGTGTGTGTGTGTACGTGTGTGTGTATGTGTGTGTACGTGTGTGTGTGTACGTGTGTGTACATGTGTGTGTGTGTGTGTACGTGTGTGTGTATGTGTGTGTACGTGTGTGTGTGTACGTGTGTGTGTATGTGTGTGTACGTGTGTGTGTGTACGTGTGTGTACATGTGTGTGTGTGTACGCGCGTGTGTGTTTACGTGTGTGTGTATACGTGTGTGGGTGTGTGTGTGTACGTGTATGTGCGTGTGTGTACATGTGTGTGTGTGTGTACGTGTATGTGCGTGTGTGTACATGTGTGTGTGTGTGTACGTGTATGTGCGTGTGTGTACATGTACATGTGTGTACATGTACGTGTGTGTGTGCGCCCACAGGGCTACGAGGACTGGCTGCGTCACCGCGCCGACGGGGAAGCGAACCACGCGGACGTCTACACCGTGAAGAGTGGACACCTGGTGCGCACTCGCTGCAAGCACGTTCGTGTGAGTACACACACACACACACGTACACACACACACGTACACACACACACCTACACACACACACACACGTACACACACACGTACACACACACACGAACACGCACACACGTACACACACACGTACACACACACACGTACACACACACACGCATGTACACGCACACGTACACACACACGTACACAGACACGTACACAGACACACACACGTACACACTCACGCGTAAACACGCACACACACGCACACACACACGTACACACGCACACTCACACACACTCACACACATGTACACACGCACACACACTCTCACACACACGCGTACACACACGCACGTACACACACACGTATGCACACACGCACTCCCACACACACACACACGTACACACACACGTGCACGCGCACGCACGTACACACACACACGTACACACACTCACACACACTCGCACACACACGCACACACACTCACATGCACACACACACACACGTACACACGCGTACACACGCACGTACACACACTCACACGCACGCACACATACGCACACGCACGTACACACGCGTACACACACATGTACACACACTCACGCGCTCACACACACATACACACGCACGCACTCACACGCGCACACAAGTACAAAGATAAAGACATACACACACACGCACGTGCACCCGCACATGCGGTGGTGGTCGTGGTGGTGCAGGTGGGAGACATTGTGTATGTGCGGAGTGGGGAGTCGTTCCCGTGTGGTGGTGGTAGTGATAGTGGTTGATGTGGTGGTGGTTCTTGTTGTAGTGGTGGTGGTGGTGATTGTGGTTGATGGTGATGTTGTAGTGGTGGTGGTGGTGGTGATAGTGGTTGATGGTGATGTTGTAGTGGTGGTGGTGGTGGTGATAGTGGTTGATGGTGATGTTGTAGTGGTGGTGGTGATAGTGGTTGATGGTGATGTTGTAGTGGTGGTGGTGATAGTGGTTGATGGTGATGTTGTAGTGGTGGTGGTGATAGTGGTTGATGGTGATGTTGTAGTGGTGGTGGTGATAGTGGTTGATGGTGGTGGTGATAGTGGATGATGGTGATGTTGTAGTAGTGGTGGTGGTGGTGATAGTGGTTGATGGTGATGTTGTAGTGGTGGTGGTGGTGGTGATTGTGGTTGATGGTGATGTTGTAGTGGTGGTGGTGGTGGTGATAGTGGTTGATGGTGATGTTGTAGTGGTGGTGGTGGTGATAGTGGTTGATGGTGATGTTGTAGTGGTGGTGGTGGTGGTGATAGTGGTTGATGGTGATGTTGTAGTGGTGGTGGTGGTGGTGATAGTGGTTGGTGGTGATGTTGTAGTGGTGGTGGTGGTGGTGATAGTGGTTGATGGTGATGTTGTAGTGGTGGTGGTGATAGTGGTTGATGGTGATGTTGTAGTGGTGGTGGTGGTGGTGATAGTGGTTGATGGTGATGTTGTAGTGGTGGTGGTGGTGATAGTGGTTGATGGTGATGTTGTAGTGGTGGTGGTGGTGGTGATAGTGGTTGATGGTGATGTTGTAGTGGTGGTGGTGGTGGTGATAGTGGTTGATGGTGATGTTGTAGTGGTGGTGGTGGTGGTGATAGTGGTTGATGGTGATGTTGTAGTGGTGGTGGTGGTGGTTGATGTTGTAGTGGTGGTGGTGGTGGTGATTGTGGTTGATGGTGATGTTGTAGTGGTGGTGGTGGTGGTGATAGTGGTTGATGGTGATGTTGTAGTGGTGGTGGTGGTGGTGATAGTGGTTGATGGTGATGTTGTAGTGGTGGTGGTGATAGTGGTTGGTGGTGATGTTGTAGTGGTGGTGGTGGTGATAGTGGTTGATGGTGATGTTGTAGTGGTGGTGGTGGTGATAGTGGTTGATGGTGATGTTGTAGTGGTGGTGGTGATAGTGGTTGATGGTGATGTTGTAGTGGTGGTGGTGGTGGTGATAGTGGTTGATGGTGATGTTGTAGTGGTGGTGGTGGTGATAGTGGTTGGTGGTGATGTTGTAGTGGTGGTGGTGGTGGTGATAGTGGTTGATGGTGATGTTGTAGTGGTGGTGGTGGTGGTGATTGTGGTTGATGGTGATGTTGTAGTGGTGGTGGTGGTGGTGATAGTGGTTGATGGTGATGTTGTGGTGGTGGTGGTGGTGATAGTGGTTGATGGTGATGTTGTAGTGGTGGTGGTGGTGGTGATAGTGGTTGATGGTGATGTTGTAGTGGTGGTGGTGGTGGTGATTGTGGTTGATGGTGATGTTGTAGTGGTGGTGGTGGTGGTGATAGTGGTTGATGGTGATGTTGTAGTGGTGGTGGTGGTGGTGATTGTGGTTGATGGTGATGTTGTAGTGGTGGTGGTGGTGGTGATAGTGGTTGATGGTGATGTTGTAGTGGTGGTGGTGGTGGTGATAGTGGTTGATGGTGATGTTGTAGTGGTGGTGGTGATAGTGGTTGATGGTGATGTTGTAGTGGTGGTGGTGATAGTGGTTGATGGTGATGTTGTAGTGGTGGTGGTGATAGTGGTTGATGGTGATGTTGTAGTGGTGGTGGTGATAGTGGTTGATGGTGGTGGTGATAGTGGATGATGGTGATGTTGTAGTAGTGGTGGTGGTGGTGATAGTGGTTGATGGTGATGTTGTAGTGGTGGTGGTGATAGTGGTTGATGGTGATGTTGTAGTGGTGGTGGTGGTGGTGATAGTGGTTGATGGTGATGTTGTAGTGGTGGTGGTGGTGGTGATAGTGGTTGGTGGTGATGTTGTAGTGGTGGTGGTGGTGGTGATAGTGGTTGATGGTGATGTTGTAGTGGTGGTGGTGATAGTGGTTGATGGTGATGTTGTAGTGGTGGTGGTGGTGGTGATAGTGGTTGATGGTGATGTTGTAGTGGTGGTGGTGGTGGTGATAGTGGTTGATGGTGATGTTGTAGTGGTGGTGGTGGTGATAGTGGTTGATGGTGATGTTGTAGTGGTGGTGGTGGTGGTGGTGATAGTGGTTGATGGTGATGTTGTAGTGGTGGTGGTGGTGGTGATAGTGGTTGATGGTGATGTTGTAGTGGTGGTGGTGGTGGTTGATGTTGTAGTGGTGGTGGTGGTGGTGATTGTGGTTGATGGTGATGTTGTAGTGGTGGTGGTGGTGGTGATAGTGGTTGATGGTGATGTTGTAGTGGTGGTGGTGGTGGTGATAGTGGTTGATGGTGATGTTGTAGTGGTGGTGGTGATAGTGGTTGGTGGTGATGTTGTAGTGGTGGTGGTGGTGATAGTGGTTGATGGTGATGTTGTAGTGGTGGTGGTGGTGATAGTGGTTGATGGTGATGTTGTAGTGGTGGTGGTGATAGTGGTTGATGGTGATGTTGTAGTGGTGGTGGTGGTGGTGATAGTGGTTGATGGTGATGTTGTAGTGGTGGTGGTGGTGATAGTGGTTGGTGGTGATGTTGTAGTGGTGGTGGTGGTGGTGATAGTGGTTGATGGTGATGTTGTAGTGGTGGTGGTGGTGGTGATTGTGGTTGATGGTGATGTTGTAGTGGTGGTGGTGGTGGTGATAGTGGTTGATGGTGATGTTGTGGTGGTGGTGGTGGTGATAGTGGTTGATGGTGATGTTGTAGTGGTGGTGGTGGTGGTGATAGTGGTTGATGGTGATGTTGTAGTGGTGGTGGTGGTGGTGATTGTGGTTGATGGTGATGTTGTAGTGGTGGTGGTGGTGGTGATAGTGGTTGATGGTGATGTTGTAGTGGTGGTGGTGGTGGTGATTGTGGTTGATGGTGATGTTGTAGTGGTGGTGGTGGTGGTGATAGTGGTTGGTGGTGATGTTGTAGTGGTGGTGGTGGTGATAGTGGTTGGTGGTGATGTTATAGTGGTGGTGGTGATAGTGGTTGATGGTGATGTTATAGTGGTGGTGGTGGTGGTGATAGTGGTTGATGGTGATGTTGTAGTGGTGGTGGTGGTGGTGATAGTGGTTGATGGTGATGTTGTAGTGGTGGTGGTGGTGGTGATAGTGGTTGATGGTGATGTTGTAGTGGTGGTGGTGGTGGTGATAGTGGTTGATGGTGATGTTGTAGTGGTGGTGGTGGTGATAGTGGTTGATGGTGATGTTGTAGTGGTGGTGGTGGTGGTGATAGTGGTTGATGGTGATGTTGTAGTGGTGGTGGTGGTGGTGATAGTGGTTGATGGTGATGTTGTAGCGGTGGTGGTGGTGGTTGATGTTGTAGTGGTGGTGGTGGTGGTGATAGTGGTTGATGTTGTAGTGGTGGTGATAGTGGTTGATGTTGTAGTGGTGGTGGTTGATGTTGTGGTGGTGGTGGTGATAGTGGTGTTGGTTGTTGTTGTGGTGGTGGTGGTGCAGGTGGGGGACATTGTGTACGTGCGGAGTGAAGAGTCGTTCCCGTGCGACCTGGTGGTGGTGGTGATAGTGGTTGTTGTTGTGGTGGTTGTGGTTGATGTTGTGGTGGTTGTGGTTGATGTTGTGGTGGTTGTTGATGTTGTTGTGGTGGTGGTGGTGGTGCAGGTGGGGGACATTGTGTACGTGCGGAGTGAAGAGTCGTTCCCGTGCGACCTGGTGGTGGTGGTGATAGTGGTTGTTGTTGTGGTGGTTGTGGTTGATGTTGTGGTGGTTGGTGATGTTGTTGTGGTGGTGGTGGTGGTGGTGCAGGTGGGGGACATTGTGTACGTGCGGAGTGAAGAGTCGTTCCCGTGCGACCTGGTGGTGGTGGTGATAGTGGTTGATGTTGTGGTGGTTGTGGTTGATGTTGTGGTGGTTGTTGATGTTGTTGTGGTGGTGGTGGTGCAGGTGGGGGACATTGTGTACGTGCGGAGTGAAGAGTCGTTCCCGTGCGACCTGGTGGTGGTGGTGATAGTGGTTGTTGTTGTGGTGGTTGTGGTTGATGTTGTGGTGGTTGTTGATGTTGTTGTGGTGGTGGTGGTGGTGCAGGTGGGGGACATTGTGTACGTGCGGAGTGAAGAGTCGTTCCCGTGCGACCTGGTGGTGGTGGTGATAGTGGTTGTTGTTGTGGTGGTTGTGGTTGATGTTGTGGTGGTTGTTGATGTTGTTGTGGTGGTGGTGGTGGTGCAGGTGGGGGACATTGTGTACGTGCGGAGTGAAGAGTCGTTCCCGTGCGACCTGGTGGTGGTGGTGATAGTGGTTGTTGTTGTGGTGGTTGTTGATGTTGTTGTGGTGGTGGTGGTGCAGGTGGGGGACATTGTGTACGTGCGGAGTGAAGAGTCGTTTCCGTGCGACCTGGTGGTGGTGGTGATAGTGGTTGTTGTTGTGGTGGTTGTGGTTGATGTTGTGGTGGTTGTTGATGTTGTTGTTGTGGTGGTGGTGGTGCAGGTGGGGGACATTGTGTACGTGCGGAGTGAAGAGTCGTTCCCGTGCGACCTGGTGGTGGTGGTGGTTGTGGTTGTTGTTGTGGTGGTTGTGGTTGATGTTGTGGTGGTTGTTGATGTTGTGGTGGTGGTGGTGGTGGTGGTGCAGGTGGGGGACATTGTGTACGTGCGGAGTGAAGAGTCGTTCCCGTGCGACCTGGTGGTGGTGGTGGTGATAGTGGTTGTTGTTGTGGTGGTTGTGGTTGATGTTGTGGTGGTTGTTGATGTTGTTGTGGTGGTGGTGCAGGTGGGGGACATTGTGTACGTGCGGAGTGAAGAGTCGTTCCCGTGCGACCTGGTGTTGCTCACGTCCAACTGGAGCGATGGGCGAGCGCTCGTCACCACGGCGAGCCTGGACGGCGAGACCGACCTCAAGGTCACCCACGCAGTCACCCACAGAGTCACCCACACAGTCACTCACACAGTCACTCAGTCACTCACGCAGTCACTCAGTCAATCACCCAGTCACTCACTCACTCAGTCACTCACACAGTCACGCACACACCCACACAGTCACTCACACAGTCACCCACAGAGTCACCCATAGAGTCACCCACCCAGTCACTCACACACCCACACAGTCACTCACACACCCACACAGTCACTCACACAGTCACCCATAGAGTCACCCACAGAGTCACCCATAGAGTCACCCACACAGTCACTCACACAGTCACTCAGTCACTCACGCAGTCACTCAGTCAATCACCCAGTCACTCACTCACTCAGTCACTCACACAGTCACTCACACACCCACACAGTCACTCACACAGTCACCCACAGAGTCACCCATAGAGTCACCCACTCAGTCACTCACACACCCACAGTCACTCACACACCCACACAGTCACTCACACAGTCACTCACACACCCACACAGTCACTCACACAGTCACCCACAGAGTCACCCATAGAGTCACCCACCCAGTCACTCACACACCCACAGTCACTCACACACCCACACAGTCACTCACACAGTCACTCACACACCCACACAGTCACTCACACAGTCACCCACAGAGTCACCCATAGAGTCACCCACCCAGTCACTCACACACCCACACAGTCACTCACACACCCACACAGTCACTCACACAGTCACCCATAGAGTCACCCACAGAGTCACCCATAGAGTCACTCACACAGTCACCCACACAGTCACCTACAGAGTCACTCACACAGTCACTCACATAGTCACCCACGCAGTCACTCACCCAGTCACCAACACAGTCACTCACACACCCACACAGTAACCCACTCAGTCACCCACGCAGTCACCCACAGAGTCACCCATAGAGTCACCCATAGAGTCACCCACTCAGTCACCCACCCAGTCACTCACCCAGTCACTCACACAGTCACTCATAAAGTCACCCACATAGTCACCCATAGAGTCACCCATAGAGTCACCCATAGAGTCACCCATAGAGTCACCCACACAGTCACCCACACAGTCACTCACCCAGTCACTCACCCAGTCACTCACCCAGTCACCCACCCAGTCACCCACGCAGTCACTCACACAGTCACCCACGCAGTCACTCACCCAGTCACCCACGCAGTCACTCACGCAGTCAACCACACAGTCACCCACTCACGGCCAAAGCCAGTGACGATTATCTGAACCGTTCCCTGAGTCTCCCCTAGGTCGACTCAGCCTCAAACGAGTAGCTGGTGTAGCGGTGTGTAGTGAACATCGCCACTGGGGGAGAGACAAAGGCGGCCGGGCGTGGTGCTGGCCACCCACCCCCTCGTGTGCCACAGTGCCGGTAGCCTTCATAGGTGCTCACTAACAGCACTTGCCCCTCCAGTCTGTTAGAGGCTACACGGGGGAGCTTTGTCTGTGTCTACCCTCACAGGTGCTGCTGCTACTTGCTAACAGCACTTGCCCCTACAGCCTGTTAGAGGCTACACGGGGGACCTTTGTCTGTGTCTACCTTCACAGGTAATGGTTGTTATTGTTGTGGTGGTGATGGTTGTTGTTGTTGTTGTTGTGGTGGTGATGTGGTTGTGGTGGTGATGGTTGTTGTTGTTGTGGTGATGTTGTTGTGGTTGTGATGGTTGTTGTGGTTGTGATGGTTGTGGTTGTGGTGGTGATGATGGTTGTTGTTGTGGTTGTGATGGTTGTGGTTGTGGTGGTGATGATGGTTGTTGTTGTGGTGGTGATGTGGTTGTGGTGGTGATGGTTGTTGTAGTGGTGGTGATGTTGTTGTGGTTGTGGTTGTGATGGTTGTTGTGGTTGTGGTTGTTGTTGTGGTTGTGATGGTTGTGGTTGTGGTGGTGATGATGGTTGTGGTTGTGGTGGTGGTGGTTGTGGTGGTTGTGATGGTTGTGGTGGTGATGGTTGTTGTTGTGGTTGTTGTGATGGTTGTGATGATTGTGGTTGTTGTTGTGTTTGACAGACGTACTTATTACCGTGATGGTGGTGATGGTTGTGGTTGTTGTTGTGATGGTTTTGGTTGTTGTTGTTGTGGTTGTTGTTGTGGTTGTTGTTGTGGTTGTTGTTGACAGACGTACTTTGCCCCCGCACGCTCTCCCCGCGTGCGGGGGGGGGGGCAAAGTACGTCTGGTGGTGATGGTTGTTGTGGTGGTGGTGATGGTTGTTGTTGTGGTGGTGATGGTTGTTGTGGTGGTCGTGATGGTTGTGGTTGTGGTGGTGATGATTGTGGTTGTTGTTGTTGTGATGGTTGTGGTTGTTGTGGTAATGGTTGTTGTTGTTGTGATGGTTGTGGTTGTTGTTGTGGTTGTTGTTGTTGACAGACGTACTTTGCCCCCGCACGCTCTCCCCGCGTGCGGGGGGCAAAGTACGTCTGGTGGTGATGGTTGTTGTGGTGGTGGTGATGGTTGTTGTGGTGGTGGTGATGGTTGTTGTGGTGGTGGTGATGGTTGTTGTGGTGGTGGTGATGGTTGTTGTGGTCGTGGTGATGGTTGTTGTGGTGGTGGTGATGGTTGTTGTGGTCGTGGTGATGGTTGTTGTGGTGGTGGTGATGGTTGTTGTGGTCGTGGTGATGGTTGTTGTGGTGGTGGTGATGGTTGTTGTGGTGGTGGTGATGGTTGTTGTGGTCGTGGTGATGGTTGTTGTGGTCGTGGTGATGGTTGTTGTGGTCGTGGTGATGGTTGTTGTGGTGGTGGTGATGGTTGTTGTGGTGGTGGTGATGGTTGTTGTGGTCGTGGTGATGGTTGTTGTGGTCGTGGTGATGGTTGTTGTGGTGGTGGTGATGGTTGTTGTGGTCGTGGTGATGGTTGTTGTGGTGGTGGTGATGGTTGTTGTGGTGGTGGTGATGGTTGTTGTGGTCGTGGTGATGGTTGTTGTGGTGGTGGTGATGGTTGTTGTGGTCGTGGTGATGGTTGTTGTGGTCGTGGTGATGGTTGTTGTGGTGGTGGTGATGGTTGTTGTGGTCGTGGTGATGGTTGTTGTGGTCGTGGTGATGGTTGTTGTGGTGGTGGTGATGGTTGTTGTGGTCGTGGTGATGGTTGTTGTGGTCGTGGTGATGGTTGTCGTGGTGATGGTTGTTGTGGTGGTGGTGATGGTTGTTGTGGTCGTGGTGATGGTTGTTGTGGTGGTGGTGATGGTTGTTGTGGTCGTGGTGATGGTTGTTGTGGTGGTGGTGATGGTTGTTGTGGTGGTGGTGATGGTTGTTGTGGTCGTGGTGATGGTTGTTGTGGTGGTGGTGATGGTTGTTGTGGTGGTGGTGATGGTTGTTGTGGTCGTGGTGATGGTTGTTGTGGTCGTGGTGATGGTTGTTGTGGTGGTGGTGATGGTTGTTGTGGTCGTGGTGATGGTTGTTGTGGTGGTGGTGATGGTTGTTGTGGTCGTGGTGATGGTTGTTGTGGTGGTGGTGATGGTTGTTGTGGTCGTGGTGATGGTTGTTGTGGTGGTGGTGATGGTTGTTGTGGTGGTGGTGATGGTTGTTGTGGTCGTGGTGATGGTTGTTGTGGTGGTGGTGATGGTTGTTGTGGTCGTGGTGATGGTTGTTGTGGTCGTGGTGATGGTTGTTGTGGTGGTGGTGATGGTTGTTGTGGTCGTGGTGATGGTTGTTGTGGTCGTGGTGATGGTTGTTGTGGTGGTGGTGATGGTTGTTGTGGTCGTGGTGATGGTTGTTGTGGTCGTGGTGATGGTTGTTGTGGTCGTGGTGATGGTTGTTGTGGTGGTGGTGATGGTTGTTGTGGTCGTGGTGATGGTTGTTGTGGTGGTGGTGATGGTTGTTGTGGTCGTGGTGATGGTTGTTGTGGTGGTGGTGATGGTTGTTGTGGTGGTGGTGATGGTTGTTGTGGTCGTGGTGATGGTTGTTGTGGTGGTGGTGATGGTTGTTGTGGTCGTGGTGATGGTTGTTGTGGTGGTGGTGATGGTTGTTGTGGTCGTGGTGATGGTTGTTGTGGTGGTGGTGATGGTTGTTGTGGTGGTGGTGATGGTTGTTGTGGTCGTGGTGATGGTTGTTGTGGTGGTGGTGATGGTTGTTGTGGTCGTGGTGATGGTTGTTGTGGTCGTGGTGATGGTTGTTGTGGTGGTGGTGATGGTTGTTGTGGTCGTGGTGATGGTTGTTGTGGTCGTGGTGATGGTTGTTGTGGTGGTGGTGATGGTTGTTGTGGTCGTGGTGATGGTTGTTGTGGTCGTGGTGATGGTTGTTGTGGTCGTGGTGATGGTTGTTGTGGTGGTGGTGATGGTTGTTGTGGTCGTGGTGATGGTTGTTGTGGTCGTGGTGATGGTTGTTGTGGTGGTGGTGATGGTTGTTGTGGTCGTGGTGATGGTTGTTGTGGTCGTGGTGATGGTTGTTGTGGTGGTGGTGATGGTTGTTGTGGTCGTGGTGATGGTTGTTGTGGTGGTGGTGATGGTTGTTGTGGTGGTGGTGATGGTTGTTGTGGTGGTGGTGATGGTTGTTGTGGTCGTGGTGATGGTTGTTGTGGTGGTGGTGATGGTTGTTGTGGTGGTGGTGATGGTTGTTGTGGTCGTGGTGATGGTTGTTGTGGTGGTGGTGATGGTTGTTGTGGTCGTGGTGATGGTTGTTGTTGTGGTCGTGGTGATGGTTGTTGTTGTGGTTGTGGTGGTGATGATTGTGGTTGTTGTTGTTGTGATGGTTGTGGTTGTTGTGGTAATGGTTGTTGTTGTGGTTGTTGTTGTTGTGGTTGTTGTTGACAGACGTGCTTTGCCCCCTGCACGCTCTCCCCGCGTGCGGGGGGCAAAGTACGTCTGGTGGTGATGGTTGTTGTTGTGGTGGTGATGGTTGTTGTGGTGGTCGTGATGGTTGTGGTTGTGGTGGTGATGATTGTGGTTGTTGTTGTTCTGATGGTTGTGGTTGTTGTGGTAATGGTTGTTGTTGTTGTGATGGTTGTGGTTGTTGTTGTGGTTGTTGTTGTTGACAGACGTACTTTGCCTCCGCACGCTTTCCCCGCGTGCGGGGGGCAAAGTACGTCTGGTGGTGATGGTTGTTGTTGTGGTGATGGTTGTTGTGGTGGTGGTGGTGATGGTTGTGGTTGTGGTGGTTGTTGTTGTGGTGGTGATGGTTGTTGTGGTCGTGGTGATGGTTGTGGTTGTTGTGGTAATGGTTGTTGTTGTTGTGGTTGTTGTTGTTGTGGTGGTTGTTGTTGACAGACGTACTTTGCCCCCGCACGCTCTCCCCGCGTGCGGGGGGCAAAGTACGTCTGGTGGTGATGGTTGTTGTGGTGGTGGTGATGGTTGTTGTTGTGGTTGTGGTGGTGATGATTGTGGTTGTTGTTGTGGTAATGGTTGTTGTTGTTGTGGTTGTTGTTGTTGACAGACGTACTTTGCCCCCGCACGCTCTCCCCGCGTGCGGGGGGCAAGTACGTCTGGTGGTGATGGTTGTTGTTGTGGTGGTGATGGTTGTGGTTGTTGTTGTGATGGTTGTTGTTGTGGTGGTGATGGTTGTTGTGGTGGTAATGGTTGTTGTTGTGGTTGTTGTTGTGGTTGTTGTTGTTGACAGACGTACTTTGCCCCCGCACGCTCTCCCCGCGTGCGCTCTCCCCAAGACTTCTCTGGCTTCTCGGCCGCCGTGGAATGTCGCCAACCACAGCCCGACCTCTACAGGTGAGCTGGTGGTGACCTCTACTGGTGACCTCGTGACCGCGACAGGTCACCTGGTGACCTCTAAAGGCGACCTGGTGACCTCTACAAGTGACATCACGACCTCTGCTGGCGAGGTATTGACCTTGGCAGTTGAGATACTGACCGACAGGTGAGGTGTTGACCTCTACTGGTGACGTGGTGACCTCTACTGGTGACCTGGTGACCTCTACTGGTGACCTATTGACCTCTACAGGTGACCTATTGACCTCTACAGGTGACCCGGTGACCTCAACTGGTGACCTCTACAAATGACCTTAACCCGTGGCCTCATAGTTTATGACCATGACCTCTACAGATTACCCCTGCAGGTGACCTATTGACCTCTACAGGTGACCTGGTGACCTATTACCTGTACAGCTGATATGGCCTCTGTGACCTAACGACCTCGACACACGCGCGGTGACCTCTGTGCGTGAGTTGAGGCCATGCATTAGTGGCCCCATGACCTGTGCATGTGACCCGTTGACCTGGGCATGTGACCCGTTTACCTGGGCATGTGACCTGTTGACCTGGGTATGTGACCTGTTGACCTGTGCATGTGACCTTTTGACCTGTGCATGTGACCTTTTGACCTGTGCATGTGACCTTTTGACCTGTGCATGTGACCTTTTGACCTGTGCATGTGACCTTTTGACCTGTGCATGTGACCTGTTGACCTGGGCATGTGACTGGCCCTGCCCTTTGCCCTCAGGTTTGAAGGTCACATCACCATCCACAACACGGAGGAATCGGAGCTGAGCGTCCCTGAGTGAGTGAGCGTGAGTGTGTTAGTGTGCGTGTGTTAGTGTGTGTGTGTTAGTGTGTGTGTGTTAGTGTGTGTGTTAGTGTGTGTGTGTTAGTGTGTGTGTGTGTGTGTGTTAGTGTGTGTGTGTGTGTTAGTGTGTGTGTGTGTGTGTGTTAGTGTGTGTGTGTGTGTTAGTGTGTGTGTGTGTTAGTGTGTGTGTGTGTTAGTGTGTGTGTGTGTTAGTGTGTGTGTGTGTTAGTGTGTGTGTGTGTTAGTGTGTGTGTGTGTTAGTGTGTGTGTGTGTTAGTGTGTGTGTGTGTTAGTGTGTGTGTGTTGGTGAGCGTGTGTGTGTTGGTGAGCGTGAGTGTGTTGGTGAGCGTGAGTGTGTTGGTGTGTGTGTGTGTGTTAGTGAGTGTGTGTTAGTGTGTGTGTGTTAGTGTGTGTGTTAGTGTGTCAGTGTGTGTGTTTGTTAGTGTGTGTGTGGACCCCCCTAATAAAGCATCTTCGCCGGTTGGAAACATTTAGGCTGGCCTGCCTACAATCCATCCTGGGTTTAACCTGCAGGCTGGATTGTGTGAGGAGCTCACAAATCCTTGAAAGATCTGGGCAAAGTCCCATCGGTGAGCTCCTCCGGCAGGCAAGGCTGCGTTGGCTGGGTCATGTAGCCCGCATGCCCAGCCACCGCATGCCTAAACAGCTTTTGTTCGGCCGGATCGAGGGGGCTAAACGGGCGCGGCACGGGCTAGAGAAGAGATGGAGCTGATGGGTGAGTGGATGGGTGAGTGGGTGAGTGGGTGAGTGGGTGGGTGAGTGGGTGGGTGAGTGGGTGGCACGGGCTAGAGAAGAGATGGAGCTGATGGGTGAGTGGATGGGTGAGTGGGTGAGTGGGTGAGTGGGTGGCACGGGCTAGAGAAGAGATGGAGTTGATGGGTGAGTGGGTGGGTGAGTGGGTGAGTGGGTGGCACGGGCTAGAGAAGAGATGGAGTTGATGGGTGAGTGGGTGGGTGAGTGGGTGGCACGGGCTAGAGAAGAGATGGAGCTGATGGGTGAGTGGGTGGGTGAGTGGGTGAGTGAGTGGGTGGGTGAGTGAGTGGGTGGCACGGGCTAGAGAAGAGATGGAGCTGATGGGTGAGTGAGTGGGTGGGTGAGTGGGTGACACGGGCTAGAGAAGAGATGGAGTGATGTGGTGAGTGGGTGGGTGGGTGAGTGAGTGGGTGAATGGGTGGGTGAGTGGGTGGGTGAGTGGGTGGGTGATTCGGTGGGTGAGTGGGTGGGTGAGTGGGTGGGTGAGTGGGTGGGTGAGTGGGTGGGTGAGTGGGTGGGTGAGTGGGTGGGTGAGTGGGTGAGTGAGTGGGTGGGTGAGTGGGTGACACGGGCTAGAGAAGAGATGGAGTGATGTGGTGAGTGGGTGGGTGAGTGAGTGGGTGGGTGGGTGAGTGAGTGGGTGAATGGGTGGGTGAGTGGGTGGGTGAGTCGGTGGGTGAGTGGGTGGGTGAGTGAGTGGGTGAGTGGGTGGGTGAGTGGGTGGGTGAGTGGGTGGGTGAGTGAGTGGGTGAGTGAGTGAGTAGGTGAGTGGGTGGCACGGGCTAGAGAAGAGATGGAGCTGATGGGTGGGTGGGTGAGTGAGTGGGTGGGTGAGTGAGTGGGTGGGTGGGTGAGTGGGTGTGTGAGTGGGTGGCACGGGCTAGAGAAGAGATGGAGCTGATGGGTGAGTGGGTGGGTGAGTGGGTGGGTGAGTGAGTGGGTGAGTGGGTGGCACGGGCTAGAGAAGAGATGGAGCTGATGGGTGGGTGGGTGAGTGAGTGGGTGGGTGAGTGAGTGGGTGGGTGGGTGAGTGGGTGTGTGAGTGGGTGGCACGGGCTAGAGAAGAGATGGAGCTGATGGGTGAGTGGGTGGGTGAGTGGGTGGGTGAGTGAGTGGGTGAGTGGGTGGCACGGGCTAGAGAAGAGATGGAGTGACGTGGTACAGGAGGACGTGGAGCTTAGTGGATTTGCCAATTCCATCGCGCTACGAACCCGGCGACCCCGAGTTCGATTCCCGCTCACTGCCAACACCGGCGACGATTATCCAAACCGGTCCTGGGCCCTCCCCTAGGTAGACTCAGCCTCAAACGAGTAGCTGGTGTAGCGGTGTGTAGTGAACATCGCCGCTGGGGAGACAAAGGCGGCCGGGCGTGGTGCTGGTAGCCACCCACCCCCTCGTGTGCCTCAGTGTCGGTAGCCTTCATAGGTGCTGCTGCTACTCGCTAACAGCACTTGCCCCTACAGCCTGTTAGAGGCTACACGGGGGAGCTTTGTCTGCGTGTGTCTCTGTCTTTGTCTCTGTGTGTCTGTGTCTCTGTCTGTGTCTCTGTGTGTCTCTGTCGGTGTCTCTCTGTGTGTCTCTCTGTGTCTCTGTATGTGTCTCTGTCTGTCTCTCTGTATGTGTCTCTCTCTGTGTCTCCACGTGTCTCTGTGTGTCTCTGTCGGTGTCTCTCTGTGTGTCTCTCTGTGTGTCTCTGTCTGTGTCTTTGTGTGTCTCTGTCTGTCTCTGTGTGTCTCTGTGTGAGTGTCTCTGTGGCTCTGTATGTGTCTCTGTCTGTCTCTTTGTGTCTCTGTGTGTCTCTGTCTGTCTCTGTGTGTCTCTGTATGTGTCTGTCTGTCTCTTTGTGTCTCTGTGTCTCTCTGTGTGAGTGTCTCACACAGAGAGACACACTAGCTACCCCCAGCGCCGGCCTTCGTAGGTGCTCGCTAACAGCACTTGCCCCGACATTCTGTTGAGGCTGTACCGGGGTGGGGGAGACCTTTACCTTTGTGCTGAGCGGAGGGTTGAACTCTCGCACCTCCAGCGCCCTGGGACCTGAGAATCTGCTGCTGCGTGGAACCCGGCTCAAGAACACCGACTTCATCTACGGTGAGTAGTGGGGGGGGGGGGTGGTGGTGGTGGTGGTGGTGGTGGGGGGGTGGTGGTGGTGGTGGTGGGGGGGTGGTGGTGGTGGGGGGGGGGGGGTGGTGGTGGTGGTGGGGGGGGGGGGGTGGTGGTGGTGGTGGCGGTGGTGGGGGGCACCGTAGACTCAACACTGCACCATTGACTCAACACTGCCCATAGACTCAACACTGCACCATAGACTCAACACTGCCCATAGACTCAACACTGCACCATAGACTCAACACTGCCCATAGACTCAACACTGCACCATAGACTCAACACTGCCCATAGACTCAACACTGCACCATAGACTCAACACTGCACCATAGACTCAGCACTGCACCATAGACTCAACACTGCACCGTAGACTCAACACTGCACCATAGACTCAACACTGCACCATAGACTCAACACTGCACCATAGACTCAACACTGCACCATAGACTCAACACTGCACCATAGACTCAACACTGCACCGTAGACTCAACACTGCACCATAGACTCAGCACTGCACCATAGACTCAACACTGCACCATAGACTCAACACTGCACCATAGACTCAACACTGCACCATAGACTCAACACTGCACCATAGACTCAGCACTGCACCATAGACTCAACACTGCACCATAGACTCAACACTGCACCATAGACTCAACACTGCACCATAGACTCAACACTGCACCATAGACTCAACACTGCACCATAGACTCAACACTGCACCATAGACTCAGCACTGCACCAAAGACTCAACACTGCACCATAGACTCAGCACTGCACCAAAGACTCAACACTGCACCATAGACTCAACACTGCACCATAGACTCAGCACTGCACCATAGACTCAACACTGCACCATAGACTCAACACTGCACCATAGACTCAACACTGCACCATAGACTCAACACTGCCCATAGACTCAACACTGCACCATAGACTCAGCACTGCACCATAGACTCAACACTGCAACACTAACCTCTAACTGCTAACCACTAACCACTAACCGCTAACCGCTAACCTTTAACCACTAACCGCTAACCACTAACCGCTAACCTTTAACCGCTAACCACTAACCGCTAACCACTAACCGCTAACCACTAACCCCTAACCGCTAACCTTTAACCACTAACCGCTAACCGCTAACCACTAACCACTAACCGCTAACCACTAACCTTTAACCACTAACCACTAACCTTTAACCACTAACCACTAACCTTTAACCACTAACCGCTAACCGCTAACCTTTAACCTTTAACCTTGTGCGTGTGGCTGCAGGCGCCGCGGTCTACACCGGCATGGAGACCAAGATGGCGCTCAACTACCGCTCCAAGTCGCAGAAGCGCTCCGTCGTCGAAGTGTAAGTCTTGTGTGTGTGTACGTGTGTGTGTGTGTACGTGTGTGTGTGTACGTGTGTACGTGTGTGTGTGTGTGTGCGTGTGTGCACGTGTATATATGTGTGTGTGCGTGTGTGCACGTGTGTATATGTGTGTGCGTGTGTGCACGTGTGTATGTGTGTGTGCGTGTGTGCACGTGTGTATATGTGTGTGTATATGTTTGTGCTTGTGTGTGTGTGTGCACATGTGTGTATATGTGTGTGTACATGTCTGCGTGTGTGTGTACGTGTGTGTGTGTGTGTACATGTTTGTGTGTGTGTACGTGTGTGTGTGTACGTACGTGTGTGTGTGTGTACGCGTGTGTGTGTGTGTACGTGTGTGTGTGTACGTGTGTGTGTGTACGTGTGTGTGTGTGTACGTGTGTGTGTGTACGTGTGTGTGTACGTGTGTGTGTGTACGTGTGTGCGTGTGTGTGTACGTGTGTGCGTGTGTGTGTACGCGTGTGTGTGTGTGTGTGTACGTGTGTACGTGTGTGTGTGTACGTGTGTGTGTGTGTACGTGTGTGTGTGTGTACGTGTGTGTGTACGTGTGTACGTGTGTGTGTGTGTGTACGCGTGTGTGTGTGTGTACGTGTGTGTGTGTACGCACGTGTGTGTGTGTACGCGTGTGTGTGTGTACGTACATGTGTGTGTGTGTGTACGTGTGTGTGTGTGTGTACGTGTGTGTGTGTACGTGTGCGTGTACGTGTGTGTGTACGTGTGTGTGTGTTTACGTGTGTGTGTGTGTACGTACGTGTGTGTGTGTGTGTACGTGTGTGTGTGTGTACGTGTGCGTACGTGTGTGTGTGTACGTGTGTGTGTACGTGTGTGTGTGTGTGTACGTGTGTGTACGTACGTGTGTGTGTGTACGTGTGTGTGTGTGTGTACGTGTGTGTACGTACGTGTGTGTGTGTACGTGTGTGTGTGTGTACGTGTGTGTGTACGTGTGTGTGTGTGCGTACGTGTGTGTGCGTACGTGTGTGTGCGTACGTGTGTGTGCGTACGTGTGTGTGCGTACGTGTGAACGTGTGTACGCACGTGTGTGTGTGTACGTGTGTGTGTACAGGTCTATGAACTCGTTCTTGCTAGTCTACCTGTGCCTGCTGCTGTGTGAGGCCCTGCTGGGAGTAGTGCTCAAGTGTACGTGTGTGTGTACGTGTGTACGTGTGTGTATGTGTGTACGTGTGTGTGTGTGTACGTGTGTGTGTACGTGTATGTGTGTGTGTACGTGTGTACGTGTGTGTATGTACGTGTATGTATGTGTACGTGTGTGCAGGTCTATGAACTCGTTCCTGCTGGTCTACCTGTGCCTACTGCTGTGTGAGGCCCTGCTGGGAGTGGTGCTCAAGTGTGTACGTGTGTACGTGTGTGTGTGTGTGTGTACGTGTGTGTGTGTGTACGTGTGTGTGTGTGTACGTGTGTGTACGTGTGTGTGTGTGTACGTGTATGTGTGTGTACGTGTGTGCAGGTCTATGAACTCGTTCCTGCTGGTCTACCTGTGCCTGCTGCTGTGTGAGGCCCTGCTGGGAGTGGTGCTCAAGTCGGTGTGTGTGTGTGTACGTGTGTGTACGTGCGTGTGTGTGTACGTATGTACGTGTATGTGTGTGTACGTGTGTGCAGGTCTATGAACTCGTTCTTGCTAGTCTACCTGTGCCTGCTGCTGTGTGAGGCCCTGCTGGGAGTGGTGCTCAAGTGTGTACGTGTGTGTGTACGTGTGTGTGTGTACGTGTGTGTGTGTGTACGTGTGTGTACGTGTGTGTGTGTACACGTGTGTGTGTGTACGTGTGTGTGTGTGTGTGTACGTGTGTGTGTGTACGTGTGTGTGTGTACGTGTGTGTGTGCAGGTCTATGAACTCGTTCTTGCTAGTCTACCTGTGCCTACTGCTGTGTGAGGCCCTGCTGGGCGTGGTGCTCAAGTGTGTACGTGTGTACGTGTGTGTGTGTGTACGTGTGTGTACGTGCGTGTGTGTACGTGCGTGTGTGTACGTGCGTGTGTGTACGTGTGTGTGTGTCGGGAGCTGGACCGGTACCGCCTGGATCTCTGTGGCATTCAGGAGGTCCGGTGGACCGGTTCTGGCTCCTGCCACCATGAGGGGTGGACAGTCCTCTACTCGGGGCAGGAGACTGCCAAACAACAGGGTGTGGCTCTTCTTCTGAACAAAAGAATGAAGGGGGCGTGGGAGCGTGGCGGTGAGGTGTGGGAAGCTGTAAGCCCCAGGATACTTTGGGCTCGCCTTCCCATCAACCAGAGGCGAGGAGTGGTGGTCGTGGTTACTTACGCCCCCACCGAAGACGAACATCCGTGGAGGGATGCAGGCAAAGCCGATGAGTCAGACGCTTTCTATGACCTACTGTCACAGGTGCTGGCTAAAGTGGCCACTCGGGACAGAGTCATCTTGTTGGGTGACTTCAATGCCCGAGTTGGTCATGATGCTGGCACCTGGTCTGGAGTGATTGGAAGGCATGGGCCAGATCAGCTCAATAACAACGGTAGGAGGCTGCTAGATTTCTGTGCAGCCCATGGGCTTGTAATTACCAACACGCTCTTCCGGCATCGGCGCATCCACACAACATCATGGATGCATGCCGGGTCCAAGCAAGAACATCTGCTGGACTACGTAGTGACGGACCAGCGGATGCGAGCCCATGTCCTTGACACCAGGACCTACCGTGGAGCTGATCTGCCCTCTGACCATCGACTAGTCATCTGTAAGATGCGCCTGCCATTCTTCCACTCCGGTGGTGGGTGTACACCCAGGATCCCATTCCAACCAAAAGTGGCCTGGTCTAAGTTAGCTGATGAAAGTTGCAAGCGAGAATTTCATCATCGCTTGCAGCTGGGGTTGGCATCGTCCCCCACTCCACCTGATGTCGAGGGTAAATGGGCGAGGTTTAAGACTGTGACTCATGCAGCTGCAATGGCTGCTTTGGGTACGCGGTCCAGACCTCCCCGGGAACCCTGGCTGACGGAGGAGGTGTTCAGGTTAATTGAGAAAAAGCGACAGGCCCACTCTCATCGCCTACAGCATCCCACGTCAGAGAATGAGGAGGTTTACCGCAGCCTTCGCTCGGAGGTTCGGAGAGCCGTAAGGCGCTGTAAGGATGGGTGGTGGTCGCGGGTTGCTGAGGAGATGGAGTCTGCCTCAGTGGCCCGCGATCACAAATCACTATTTAACTCCATCAAAAAAGTAACCTGCAGCGCCACACCTATTACCATCATTAGAGGAAAAAACGGTGATCCAATCTCCGACCCCCAGGAACAGGTTTGCAGATTTGCTGAGCATTTCTGTGAGGTCCTGGGGGAGGGAAAATCTCTCAGCCAGGAAAACATCATGGCACAAAGTGGGGATAACCCTGCTGAGGCTGCGGTGCCTCAAATATTGGAAGAGGTCACCCCCTGTGAGTGGCTGGCTGAGGTACCGGCTGTTGAGGAAGTACTGAGGGCGATCCGGAGTCTGAGACCAGGGAAGGCACCGGGCAGAGATGATCTCCCAGGCGAAATGCTGAGGGAGGGTGGCGTTTGTGCACAGACTGCCCTATATGACATCATAACAACAGTCTGGACCACTGGACGGGTTCCGCAGGACTGGAAGGATGCCCTGGTGGTCCCCCTCTTTAAGAAGGGGGACCGCACAGACTGTAACAACTACAGGGGCATCTCACTCCTCAGTGTGCCGGGTAAGGTCCTGGCAAGGATTATTCAACATCGCCTTGCTAGGCATGCTGAGGAGAGGCTTGCGGAGCCCCAATGTGGTTTCAGGAAAGGGCGGTCCTGCACAGATGCCATATTTTCTGTCCGTCTGCTACAGCAGAGGTGTAGGGAATTCCAAAAAGACCTACATCTCTGCTTTATTGACCTGGTCAAGGCCTATGATACCATCAGTAGGACTGGGCTCTGGGTTGTTCTTCGTGCTTTCGGAGTCCCTGACCCTCTGCTCACGATCATTAAGGACCTTCATGATGGTGAGCGGGCCCGGGTAAAACTACGTGGCCAGGAGTCGGAGCCTTTCCCTGTACACCTTGGGGTGCGACAGGGATGTCCTCTGGCTCCCACATTATTTAACATCTATTTCGACTGCGTAGTTCGTGAAGCCTTCAATAGCTGTACCGGGGGAATTACCATTTGGTACAGATATAATGGGAGGCTGATCGACGCCCGGGTGCGATCAAGGGATGGCTCCCTATTGGTCAACCACGTTATGTATGCCGATGATTTGGTAATAGCTGCTCATTCAGAAGAGGAGTTGGAGACGCTGCTGCTGAGGCTGGAGTGTGCCACTAAGAGGTGGGGCCTTACCATCAGCCCCACCAAAACTAAGCACCTGCCTGGGTATTTTGTACCATCGGGCACTCCGCCCCCACAACTCCCAATCGGTGATGGGGCAGTTGTGGAGAGAGTAGAGAGTTTCCCATACCTGGGCAGTGTGCTCATGACCAGCTCCAGTTTATCAGCAGAGGTCTCACTCCGAATCAGTCGAGCGGCAATATCTTTTCATCGGTTGCGTAACGCTGTGTGGAAGCTACCTGGTCTGTCGCTCCGCACGAAGCTTCAGGTCTTCTCGGCCACGGTCATTCCCTCCCTTCTCTACGCTTGCGAAACGTGGACCCCCCTAGTGGAGCATCTTCGCCGGTTGGAAACATTTAGGCTGGCCTGCCTACGATCCATCCTGGGTTTGACCAGGCTGGATTGTGTGAGGAGCTCACAAGTCCTTGAAAGATCTGGGCAAAGTCCCATCAGTGAGCTCCTCCGGCAGGCAAGGCTGCGTTGGCTGGGTCATGTAGCCCGCATGCCCAGCCACCGCATGCCTAAACAGCTTTTGTTCGGCCGGATCGAGGGGGCTAAACGGGCGCGGCACGGGCTAGAGAAGAGATGGAGTGATGTGGTACAGGAGGACGTGGAGCTGAGTGGACTTGCCGATGACTGGTACCAGCGGTGTCAAGATCGGCCTCAGTGGAGGAGGCTCGTGAAGGACGCTACTGGGCAGTTGGAGGCAGTCGCCCTCCAACAACAACGGAGGGCGGAGGAGCGACGCTCACAACAACGAGCGGAGCGCCGGGTGGCTAAAGCACAGCAAGTTGGCACAGTAGGGGGCACAGGTGGTGCATCAGCCAGTCATCTCGGTCATCTCGGTCAGTCGTCCCGTGGCACCTGGGTCTGCCCCGTGACCTCCTGCCAGCGGGCGTTCGACACTTCACGTGGCCTCAAGGTGCACATGGCCTGGCACAAGCGTCGTGGTGACGTCACCGCCACTTAGTGGCGAATGGCGGTTGTTGTTGTTGTTGTTGTTGTGTGTGTACGTGTGTGTGTGTGTGTACGTGTGCGTATGTGTACAGGTCTATGAACTCGTTCCTGCTGGTCTACCTGTGTCTGCTGCTGTGTGAGGCCCTGCTGGGAGTGGTGCTCAAGTCGGTGTGTGTGTACGTGTGTGTGTACGTGTGTGTACGTGTACGTGTGTACGTGTGTGTACGTGTGTGTACGTGTACGTGCGTGTGTGTGTACGTGTGTGTGTGTACAGGTCTATGAACTCGTTCCTGCTAGTCTACCTGTGCCTGCTGCTGTGTGAGGCCCTGCTGGGAGTAGTGCTCAAGTGTACGTGTGTGTGTACGTGTGTGTGTGTACGTGTGTGTGTGTACGTGTGTGTGTGTACGTGTGTGTGTGTACGTGTGTGTGTACAGGTCTATGAACTCGTTCTTGCTAGTCTACCTGTGCCTACTGCTGTGTGAGGCCCTGCTGGGCGTGGTGCTCAAGTCGGTGTGTTTGTGTGTACGTGTGTGTGTGTGTGTGTACGTGTGTGTGTGTGTGTACGTGTGTGTGTACGTGTGTGTACGTGTACGTGCGTGTGTGTGTACGTGCGTGTGTGTGTACGTGTGTTTGTGTACGTGTGTGTGTGTGTGTACGTGTGTACGTGTGTGTATGTGTGTACGTGTGTGTATGTGTGTGTACGTGTGTGCAGGTCTATGAACTCGTTCCCGCTGGTCTACCTGTGCCTGCTGCTGTGTGAGGCCCTGCTGGGAGTAGTGCTCAAGTGTACGTGTGTGTGTGTACGTGTGTGTGTATGTGTGTACGTGTGTGTACGTGTGTATGTGTGTGTGTGTATGTGTGTACGTGTGTACGTGTGTGTATGTGTGTGTACGTGTGTGCAGGTCTATGAACTCGTTCCTGCTGGTCTACCTGTGCCTACTGCTGTGTGAGGCCCTGCTGGGAGTGGTGCTCAAGTCGGTGTGGCAACTGGACGCCCGGCGGGGCGGAGCTGGCGCCTGGTACAACGAGGCACCGCCGCTGGGACCCGCCCAGCGCAGCGCGGTGAGGGTAGCGTCACACTCGGCGCGTCACACTCGGCGCGTCACACTCAGCTCGTCACAATCAGCTCGTCACACTCAGCGCGTCACAGTCAGCTCGTCACACTCAGCGTGTCACACTCAGCGTCACACTCGGCTCGTCACAATCAGCGTCACACTCAGCGCGTCACAATCAGCATGTCACAATCAGCTCGTCACAATCAGCTCGTCACAATCAGCTCGTCACACTCAGCGCGTCACACTCAGCTCGTCACACTCAGCTCGTCACACTCAGCTCGTCACACTCAGCTCGTCACACTCAGCTCGTCACACTCAGCTCGTCACACTCAGCTCGTCACACTCAGCGTCACACTCAGCGTCACACTCAGCTCGTCACAATCAGCGCGTCACACTCAGCTCTTCACAATCAGCTCGTCACACTCAGCTCGTCACACTCAGCTCGTCACACTCAGATCGTCACACTCAGCTCGTCACACTCAGCTCGTCACACTCAGCTCGTCACACTCAGCTCGTCACACTCAGCGTCACACTCAGCTCGTCACACTCAGCTCGTCACACTCAGCACGTCACACTCAGCTCGTCACACTCAGCTCGTCACACTCAGCTCGTCACACTCAGCTCGTCACAATCAGCTCGTCACAATCAGCTCGTCACAATCAGCTCGTCACACTCAGCTCGTCACACTCAGCGTCACACTCAGCTCGTCACAATCAGCTCGTCACAATCAGCTCGTCACAATCAGCTCGTCACAATCAGCTCGTCACACTCAGCGTCACACTCAGCGTCACACTCAGCTCGTCACACTCAGCTCGTCACACTCAGCTCGTCACACTCAGCTCGTCACACTCAGCTCGTCACACTCAGCTCGTCACAATCAGCACGTCACACTCAGCTCGTCACACTCAGCTCGTCACACTCAGCTCGTCACACTCAGCTCGTCACACTCAGCTCGTCACACTCAGCTCGTCACAATCAGCTCGTCACACTCAGCGTCACACTCAGCTCGTCACAATCAGCTCGTCACAATCAGCTCGTCACAATCAGCTCGTCACAATCAGCTCGTCACACTCAGCGTCACACTCAGCGTCACACTCAGCTCGTCACACTCAGCTCGTCACACTCAGCTCGTCACACTCAGCTCGTCACACTCAGCTCGTCACACTCAGCTCGTCACAATCAGCACGTCACACTCAGCTCGTCACACTCAGCTCGTCACACTCAGCTCGTCACACTCAGCTCGTCACACTCAGCTCGTCACACTCAGCTCGTCACAATCAGCTCGTCACACTCAGCGTCACACTCAGCTCGTCACAATCAGCTCGTCACAATCAGCTCGTCACAATCAGCTCGTCACAATCAGCTCGTCACACTCAGCGTCACACTCAGCGTCACACTCAGCTCGTCACAATCAGCTCGTCACACTCAGCTCGTCACAATCAGCTCGTCACACTCAGCTCGTCACACTCAGCTCGTCACACTCAGCTCGTCACACTCAGCTCGTCACAATCAGCGCGTCACAATCAGCTCGTCACAATCAGCTCGTCACACTCAGCTCGTCACACTCAGCTCGTCACACTCAGCTCGTCACACTCAGCTCGTCACACTCAGCTCGTCACAATCAGCACGTCACACTCAGCTCGTCACAATCAGCTCGTCACACTCAGCACGTCACACTCAGCTCGTCACAATCAGCACGTCACACTCACCACGTCACACTCACCACGTCACACTCACCACGTCACACTCACCACGTCACACTCACCACGTCACACTCACCACGTCACACTCACCACGTCACACTCACCACGTCACACTCACCAGCGTCACACTCACCATCGTCACACTCACCACCTCACACTCACCATCGTCACACTCATCACGTCACACTCACCACGTCACACTCACCAACGTCACACTCACCACGTCACACTCACCATCGTCACACTCACAACGTCACACTCACCATCGTCACACTCATCACGTCACACTCACCATCGTCACACTCATCACGTCACACTCACCATCGTCACACTCACCACGTCACACTCACCACGTCACACTCACCACGTCACACTCACCACGTCACACTCACCACGTCACACTCACCATCGTCAGACTCACCACGTCACACTCACCACGTCACACTCACCACGTCACACTCACCATCGTCACACTCACCATCGTCACACTCACCACGTCACACTCACCACGTCACACTCATCGTCACACTCACCTTCGTCACACTCACCTTCGTCACACTCACGACGTCACACTCACCACGTCACACTCACCACGTCACACTCACCTCCACAGACTCTGCAGTTCCTGGTGGACTTTCTGGACTTCCTGATCCTGTTCAACTTCGTGATCCCCGTGTCTCTCATCGTCACACTCAGCAGCGTCACACTCACCACGTCACACTCACCACGTCACACTCACCACGTCACACTCACCACGTCACACTCACCATCATCACACTCACCATCGTCACACTCACCACGTCACACTCACCACGTCACACTCACCACGTCACACTCACCACCGTCACACTCAGCACGTTACACTCACCACGTCACACCGTGTCCCCGTGTGTCCCACAGACTCTGCAGTTCCTGGTGGACTTTCTGGACTTCCTGATCCTGTTCAACTTCGTGATCCCCGTGTCGCTCTACGTCACCGTGGAGATGCAGAAGTTCCTGGGCTCGCGCTTCGTGGGCTGGGACCCGCGTCTCGCCCACGGCGACCAGGAGGCCCTCGTCAACACGTCGGACGTCAACGAGGAACTGGGACAGGCACGCTCGCCCGCACGCTCGCCCACACGCTCGCCCACACGCTCGCTCGCTCACTTGGTCATACGCTCGCTCGCTCACCCGCACGCTCACTTGGTCATACGCTCGCTCGCTCACCCGCACACTTGGTTTTACGCTCGCCCGCTCGCTCGCTCGCTCACCCGCTCGCTCACCCGCTCACTTGGTCATACGCCCGCTCGCTCGTCTGCCCCCTTGCTCACCCACTCACTCACTTGGTCACTTGGTCATATGCTCGATCACCCGCACGCTCCTCTGTTCACCTCTTCGACCGCTCGCTCGCCCACCCGCTTGCTCGCTCGCTCACTTGCTCGCTTGGTCATATGCTCGTTCACCCGCTCGCTCATCTGCTCACTTGTTCGACCACTCACTCGAACGCTCGTCCACCCGCTCGCTCACTCACTCACTTGCTCACTTGGTCATTTGCTCGCTCGCCCGCTCGCTCATCTGCTCACTTGTTCGACCACTCACTCGAACGCTCGCCCACCCGCTCGCTCACTCACTCACTTGCTAACTTGGTCATTTGCTCGCTCGCCCGCTCGCTCATCTGCTCACTTGTTCGACCACTCACTCGAACGCTCGCCCACCCGCTCGCTCACTCACTCACTTGCTCACTTGGTCATTTGCTTGCTCGCCCGCTCGCTCATCTGCTCACTTGTTCGACCACTCACTCGAACGCTCGCCCACCCGCTCGCTCACTCACTCACTTGTTCACTTGGTCATTTGCTCGCTCGCCCGCTCGCTCATCTGCTCACTTGTTCGACCACTCACTCGAACGCTCGCCCACCCGCTCGCTCACTCACTCACTCACTTGCTCACTTGGTCATATGCTCGATCGCCCGCTCGCCCATCTGCTCACTTGTTCGACCACTCACTCGAACGCTCGCCCACCCGCTCGCTCACTCACTCACTTGCTCACTTGGTCATATGCTCGATCACCCGCTCGCTCATCTGCTCACTTGTTCGACCACTCACTCGAACGCTCGCCCACCCGCTCGCTCACTCACTCACTTGCTCACTTGGTCATATGCTCGATCACCCGCTCGCTCATCTGCTCACTTGTTCGACCACTCACTCGAACGCTCGCCCACCCGCTCGCTCACTCACTCACTTGCTCACTTGGTCATATGCTCGATCGCCCGCTCGCCCATCTGCTCACTTGTTCGACCACTCACTCGAACGCTCGCCCACCCGCTCGCTCACTCACTCACTTGCTCACTTGGTCATATGCTCGATCACCCGCTCGCTCATCTGCTCACTTGTTCGACCACTCACTCGAACGCTCGCCCACCCGCTCGCTCACTCACTCACTTGCTCACTTGGTCATTTGCTCGCTCGCCCGCTCGCTCATCTGCTCACTTGTTCGACCACTCACTCGAACGCTCGCCCACCCGCTCGCTCACTCACTCACTTGCTCACTTGGTCATTTGCTCGCTCGCCCGCTCGCTCATCTGCTCACTTGTTCGACCACTCACTCGAACGCTCGCCCACCCGCTCGCTCACTCACTCACTTGCTCACTGGGTCATTTGCTCGCTCGCCCGCTCGCTCATCTGCTCACTTGTTCGACCACTCACTCGAACGCTCGCCCACCCGCTCGCTCACTCACTCACTCACTCACTCACTTGGTCATTTGCTCGCTCGCCCGCTCGCTCATCTGCTCACTTGTTCGACCACTCACTCGAACGCTCGCCCACCCGCTCGCTCACTCACTCACTTGCTCACTTGGTCATTTGCTCGCTCGCCCGCTCGCTCATCTGCTCACTTGTTCGACCACTCACTCGAACGCTCGCCCACCCGCTCGCTCACTCACTCACTCACTCACTTGGTCATTTGCTCGCTCGCCCGCTCGCTCATCTGCTCACTTGTTCGACCACTCACTCGAACGCTCGCCCACCCGCTCGCTCACTCACTCACTCACTCACTTGGTCATTTGCTCGCTCGCCCGCTCGCTCATCTGCTCACTTGTTCGACCACTCACTCGAACGCTCGCCCACCCGCTCGCTCACTCACTCACTCACTCACTTGGTCATTTGCTCGCTCGCCCGCTCGCTCATCTGCTCACTTGTTCGACCACTCACTCGAACGCTCGCCCACCCGCTCGCTCACTCACTCACTTGCTCACTTGGTCATTTGCTCGCTCGCCCGCTCGCTCATCTGCTCACTTGTTCGACCACTCACTCGAACGCTCGCCCACCCGCTCGCTCACTCACTCACTTGCTCACTTGGTCATTTGCTCGCTCGCCCGCTCGCTCATCTGCTCACTTGTTCGACCACTCACTCGAACGCTCGCCCACCCGCTCGCTCACTCACTCACTTGGTCACTTGGTCATTTGCTCGCTCGCCCGCTCGCTCATCTGCTCACTTGTTCGACCACTCACTCGAACGCTCGCCCACCCGCTCGCTCACTCACTCACTTGCTCACTTGGTCATTTGCTCGCTCGCCCGCTCTCGTAGCGGCCAGAAGGCACTCCCATACACCTGGTGGTGGTGCTACTACTCGTGATGGTGGTGATGGTGGTGATGGTCATGGTGGTGATGGTGGTGGTGCTACTACTCGTGATGGTGGTGATGGTGGTGATGGTCATGGTGGTGATGGTGGTGGTGCTACTACTCGTGATCGTGGTGATGGTGGTGATGGTCATGGTGGTGATGGTGGTGGTGCTACTACTCGTGATGGTGGTGATGGTGGTGATGGTCATGGTGGTGATGGTGGTGATGGTCATGGTGGTGATGGTGGTGGTGCTACTACTCGTGTTGGTGGTGATGGTGGTGATGGTCATGGTGGTGATGGTGGTGGTGCTACTACTGGTGTTGGTGGTGGTGATGGTGTTGGTGGTGGTGGTGGTGGTGATGATGATGATGGTGGTGATGATAGTGGTGCTGGTGGTGGTGATGGTCATGGTGGTGATGGTGTTGGTGGTGGTGGTGATGATGGTGATGATGGTGATGATGGTGGTGATGGTGGTGGTGGTGGTGGTGATGATGGTGATGGCACAGGTGGAGTACGTGCTCACAGACAAGACGGGCACCCTCATGGAGAACATGATGAACCTGATGAGGCTGATGGTGATGGTGGTGATGGTGGTGATGGTGATGGTGGTAGTGGTGATGATGGTGATGATGGTGATGATGTTGGTGGTGATGGCACAGGTGGAGTACGTGCTCACAGACAAGACGGGCACGCTCACGGAGAACGTGATGAACCTGATGAGGCTGATGGTGGTGATGGTGATGATGGTGGTGATGGTGGTGATGATGGTGATGATGGTGGTGATGGCACAGGTGGAGTACGTGCTCACAGACAAGACGGGCACCCTCATGGAGAACATGATGAACCTGATGAGGCTGATGGTGGTGGTGGTGATGGTGGTGATGGTGATGGTGGTAGTGGTGATGATGGTGATGATGGTGATGATGTTGGTGATGGTGATGGCACAGGTGGAGTACGTGCTCACAGACAAGACGGGCACACTCACGGAGAACGTGATGAACCTGATGAGGCTGATGGTGGTGGTGGTGATGGTGGTGATGGTGATGGTGGTAGTGGTGATGATGGTGATGATGGTGATGATGTTGGTGATGGTGATGATGGTGATGATGTTGGTGATGGTGATGGCACAGGTGGAGTACGTGCTCACAGACAAGACGGGCACACTCACGGAGAACGTGATGAACCTCATGAGGCTGATGGTGGTGGTGGTGGTGATGGTGGTGATGGTGATGGTGGTAGTGGTGGTGATGGTGATGATGGTGATGATGTTGGTGATGGTGATGGCACAGGTGGAGTACGTGCTCACAGACAAGACGGGCACACTCACGGAGAACGTGATGAACCTGATGAGGCTGATGGTGGTGGTGGTGATGGTGGTGATGGTGATGGTGGTAGTGGTGATGATGGTGATGATGGTGATGATGTTGGTGATGGTGATGGCACAGGTGGAGTACGTGCTCACAGACAAGACGGGCACACTCACGGAGAACGTGATGAACCTGATGAGGCTGATGGTGGTGGTGGTGATGGTGGTGATGGTGATGGTGGTAGTGGTGGTGATGGTGATGATGGTGATGATGTTGGTGATGGTGATGGCACAGGTGGAGTACGTGCTCACAGACAAGACGGGCACACTCACGGAGAACGTGATGAACCTGATGAGGCTGATGGTGGTGGTGGTGATGGTGGTGATGGTGATGGTGGTAGTGGTGGTGATGGTGATGATGGTGATGATGTTGGTGATGGTGATGGCACAGGTGGAGTACGTGCTCACAGACAAGACGGGCACACTCACGGAGAACGTGATGAACCTGATGAGGCTGATGGTGGTGGTGGTGATGGTGGTGATGGTGATGGTGGTAGTGGTGGTGATGGTGATGATGGTGATGATGTTGGTGATGGTGATGGCACAGGTGGAGTACGTGCTCACAGACAAGACGGGCACCCTCACGGAGAACGTGATGAACCTCATGAGGCTGAGCCTCGCAGGAGCCAAGTATGAGGTGCAGCAAGGGGCGATGGTGCCCGAGGGCGGAGAGGAGGAGAGGGGAGGTCCAGGGATCGACACCATGGTAACACACACACACACGTACACACACACACACACGTACACACACACACACACGTACACACACACACGCACGCACGTACACACACGCACGTACACACACACACGCGTACACACCTATACACACACACGCACGTACACACGCACACACACGTACACACGCACACACACACACACACACACGTACACACACACACACACGTACACACCTATACACACACACACGCACACGTACACACACACACGCACACACACACACGTACACGCACACGTACACGCACACGTACACGCACACGTACACACACACATACACACATATACACACACACGCACGTACACACACACGCACACACACACACGTACACACACGCATGTACACACACGCACGTACACACACGTACACACACGCACACACACGCACACACACAACTATACACACACACGTACACACGCACGTACACACACAACTATACACACACACACACACACACGTACACACCTATACACACACACACGCACACACACGCGTACACACACGCATACATACACACGCACACACACCTATACACACGTATACACACACACGTACACACGCACGCACACACGCACACACGCACACACACGCACACACACGTGCACACACACGTGTACACATACACACACGCACGTACACACACACACACGCACGCACACACGCACACACACACACGTACACACACGCACGCACACACACACACGTACACACACATGTACACACACACACGTACACACACGTACACACAGACACGTACACACAGACACACACACACGTACACACACACACACACACGTACACACACACACACGCACGTACACACACGCACGTACACACACACACGCGTACACACCTATACACACACACGCACGTACACACGCACACACACGTACACACGCACACACACACACACACACACGTACACACACACACACACACGTACACACCTATACACACACACACGCACACGTACACACACACACGCACACACACACACGTACACGCACACGTACACACACACACGCACACACACACACGTACACGCACACGTACACGCACACGTACACGCACACGTACACACACACATACACACATATACACACACACGCACGTACACACACACGCACACACACACGCACACACACACGTACACACACGCATGTACACACACGCACGTACACACACGTACACACACGCACACACACGCACACACACGTACACACCTATACACACACACACGCACACACACGCGTACACACACGCATACATACACACGCACACACACCTATACACACGTATACACACACACGTACACACGCACGCACACACGCACACACGCACACACACGCACACACACGTGCACACACACACGTGTACACATACACACACGCACGTACACATACACACACGCACGCACACACGCACACACACACACGTACACACACGCACGCACACACACACACGTACACACACATGTACACACACACACGTACACACACGTACACACGCACGTACACACGTACACACACGTACACACACGTACACACACGTACACACACGCACACACACGCACGTACACACACGCACGTACACACACGTACACACGTACACACACGTACACACACGTACACACACGTACACACGCACGCACGCACACACGTACACACGTACACACACGTACACACACGTACACACACGTACACACACGCACACACACGCACGTACACACACGCACGTACACACACGTACACACGTACACACACGTACACACACGTACACACACGTACACACGCACGCACGCACACACGCACGTACACACGCACGCACACACGCACGCACACGCACACGCACACACACGCACACACACACGTACACACACACGTGCACACACGTACACACACACACGTACACACACACGTACACCCCTATACACACACGCACACACGCAACTATACACGCACGCACGAACACACACACGTACACACGCACACGTACACACACCCACGCACACACACACGCACATACACACACACACATACACATACACACGTGCACACACACACACACGTACACACGCACGTACACACGCACGCACACGTACACACACGTACACACACACGCACGTATACACACGCATGTACACGCAAACTCCAAATATACAGCAGGCGTCATCAGGGTCGGTATCAAACCCACGATCTCCTGTAGACCAGGCGAGGTAGTCAACATCTCCTAGCCACCGTGATGATGATGATGAGAGAGAGACGCAGACTCCACTTATACAGCAGCAGCAGGCGTCGTCAGGGTCGGGATCGAACCCACGACCTCCCGCGCACCAGGCGAGGTAGTCAACATCTCCTAGCGACCGTGATGATGATGAGAGAGAGAGAGACGCAGACTCCACTTATACAGCAGCAGCAGCAGCAGGCGTCGTCAGGGTCGAGATCGAACCCACGACCTCCTGTAGACCAGGCGAGGTAGTCAACATCTCCTAGCGACCGTGATGATGATGAGAGAGAGAGAGACGCAGACTCCACTTATACAGCAGCAGCAGCAGCAGGCGTCGTCAGGGTCGAGATCGAACCCACGACCTCCCGCGCACCAGGCGAGGTAGTCAACATCTTCTAGTCACCGTGATGATGATGAGAGACGCAGACTCCACATATACAGCAGCAGCAGGCGTCGTCAGGGTCGGGATCGAACCCACGATTTCCTGTAGACTAGGCGAGGTAGTCAACATCTCCTAGCGACCGGGGCTGCCCGCTGGATTAGAACCGTGGGCGTCTTTGTGTGCGCAGGACTGGCAGTGCCCCTCCTTCCTGCTCACCGCCCTGGCTCTCTGCCACACGGTGCGCATGAGCCCAGAGTCGCCCTCCTCGTCGTCCCGTCGGAGCAGACCCGGGGGTGGCACGGACCCGGACGAGGAGTCCGACTACCTGGCGGCTTCGCCCGACGAGAAAGCGCTGGTGGAGGGAGCTCGGAGGTGGGTCGGTGGTGGTTGCCTTGGACAGACAGGGGGCGTAACGTTAGCGTAAGACTTAAAGAACACCAGGGAAATATTAAACTGTCGCAAACGCAACTGTCGGCAGTGGCAGAACATGCTTGCCAACAGGGACACTCAATTGATGTTGACAACGTTGAAGTGTTGTGTAAAAACTAGCTGCTACTGGCAAAGACTAATTAGAGAATCGATTGAAATTGAGAGAAACAGAACTGACTTTAATCGCTCAGACAGCTACGGGCTTAGTGCGGCCTGGAAGCGTGTTATTAAATAAGACGCGTTACAATTCCCTGTAGGGGCAACAAACACTAGCCGATTACTGACGTAGCATAATCACAATAATAAAACACATGCCAAATGATTGCTAATCTACAACTCGCATCGTAACAACAGCCTGATTGCTAATCCGGTAGATAATTACAATAACCCCCCACCCCCTCAAATCGTTGCACCTGTTGAGTTAATGATGACGTCACCCTGCTGCTGCTGCTCTATATAAGCAGCAGGGTGACGTCATCATTAATTAATGATGACGTCACCCTGCTGCTGCTGCTGCTCTATATAAGCAGCAGGGTGACGTCATCATCAATTAATGATGACGTCACCCTGCTGCTGCTGCTGCTCTATATAAGCAGCAGGGTGACGTCATCATTAATTAATGATGACGTCACCCTGCTGCTGCTGCTGCTCTATATAAGCAGCACCAGGGTGACGTCATCATCAATTAATGATGACGTCACCCTGCTGCTGCTGCTGCTCTATATAAGCAGCAGGGTGACGTCATCATTAATTAATGATGACGTCACCCTGCTGCTGCTCTATATATAAGCAGCAGGGTGACGTCATCATCAATTAATGATGACGTCACCCTGCTGCTGCTGCTGCTCTATATAAGCAGCAGGGTGACGTCATCATTAATTAACGATGACGTCACCCTGCTGCTGCTGCTCTATATAAGCAGCACCAGGGTGACGTCATCATCAATTAATGATGACGTCACCCTGCTGCTGCTGCTCTATATAAGCAGCACCAGGGTGACGTCATCATCAATTAATGATGACGTCACCCTGCTGCTGCTGCTGCTCTATATAAGCAGCACCAGGGTGACGTCATCATCAATTAATGATGACGTCACCCTGCTGCTGCTGCTGCTCTATATAAGCAGCACCAGGGTGACGTCATCATTAATTAATGATGACGTCACCCTTCTGCTGCTGCTGCTCTATATAAGCAGCACCAGGGTGACGTCATCATCAATTAATGATGACGTCACCCTGCTGCTGCTGCTGCTCTATATAAGCAGCACCAGGGTGACGTCATCATTAATTAATTAATTAATGATGACGTCACCCTGCTGCTGCTGCTGCTCTATATAAGCAGCAGGGTGACGTCATCATCAATTAATGATGACGTCACCCTGCTGCTGCTGCTCTATATAAGCAGCAGCAGGGTGACGTCATCATTAATTAATGATGACGTCACCCTGCTGCTGCTGCTGCTCTATATAAGCAGCAGGGTGACGTCATCATCAATTAATGATGACGTCACCCTGCTGCTGCTGCTGCTCTATATAAGAACGGGAGACACAGCAGAGCCCCTCACCATTCTGGCGAATTGCCCGATGATGCTGGATGCAATTACCAGCGAAACGTCGTGCAACTCAGAAATTGTAAATGTTGTGGTTTCACGCTTCAACACACCGGACTGGGGCTAAAGCAGTGACACTTTTTTGTCTTTTGTCAACGTGACACTTTTGTTGCTGATTGGCCGTGTCGGGTGGTGGAGGGTTACGACCCATTTATAAATAACGCGGCGATCTAACACCCAGAAACGTTGATTATGAATCGATTACATCGGTCAACACACACTTTTTCTGGCATAAGGTATTCCAATTTTGGGGGGGGGGCGCTGATTCCAAATCTGGCATCGGTTTTTGTCCATCACGTCAGGTTTTTGAGATGTCAAATATTGCAATTTTCAATGAAAACTGCGGAAGAAAAATATTGAATGAATGTGGATATCTACGTAAAATCATATTATAAACACACTATCCTAAAAACACAGCACCGTATTTTAACACTAAAGCAGTCACTGACTCGCCACAACTTGCAATCATAAGTGACAGAGTTAATTTCGGGTAAAATCAATGAAAATGGGGGATGCCGATAGCATAAAAATGAGATGTGATAGAGCAAATCTGAGATCAGATTTGGAATCGGCACCCTGAAATTAGTCTAGAACAGCTGCAAAAGTCCAGGCCAGAAAAACATGTTTTGTTTTTTGACCAGTGTAATCGTTGTGTGTGTTCGGATGTGGCCCATTTTTGTTGAGGCTGTGTGTGTGTGTGGTAGCTGTGTGTGTACAACACAGAATCTGTGTGTGTGTGTGTGTGCAGGAGCTGTGTGTGTACAACACAGAATCTGTGTGTGTGTGTACACAGGAACTGTGTGTGTACAACACAGAATCTGTGTGTGTGTGTGTACAACACAGAATCTGTGTGTGTGTACAACACAGAATCTGTGTGTGTGTACAACACAGCATCTCTGTGTGTGTGTGTAGTAGCTGTGTGTGTACAACACAGGATCTGTGTGTGTGTGTGTACAGGAGCTGTGTGTGTGTACAACACAGAATCTGTGTGTGTGTGTGTACAACAGAATCTGTCTGTGTGTGAACAACACATAATCTCTGTGTGTGTACAACACAGCGGCTGTGTGTGTGTACAGGAGCTGTGTGTGTGTGTGTATACAGGAGCTGTGTGTGTACAACACAGAATCTGTGTGTGTGTATACAGGAGCTGTGTGTGTGTGTATACATGAGCTGTGTGTGTACAACACAGGAGCTGTGTGTTTGTGTGTGTACAGGAGCTGTGTGTGTGTGTGTGTATACAGGAGCTGTGTGTGTGTGTACAGGAGCTGTGTGTGTGTACAGGAGCTGTGTGTGTGTGTATACAGGAGATGTGTGTGTGTGTGTGTACAACACAGAATCTGTGCGTGTGTGTGTGTACAACACAGCGGCTGTGTGTGTGTGTACAACACAGCGGCTGTGTGTGTAGTAGCTGTGTGTGTACAACACAGAATCTGTGTGTGTGTACAGGAGCTGTGTGTGTGTATACAGGAGCTGTGTGTGTGTGTACAACACAGAATCTGCGTGTGTGTGTGTGTGTACAACACAGAATCTGTGTGTGTGTGTACACAGAAACTGTGTGTGTACAACACAGAATCTGTGTGTGTGTGTACACAGGAACTGTGTGTCTACAACACAGAATCTGCGTGTGTGTGTGTGTACAACACAGAATCTGTGTGTGTGTACAACACAGAATCTGTGTGTGTGTACAACACAGAATCTGTGTGTGTGTGTGTGTACAACACAGAATCTGTGTGTGTGTACAGGAGCTGTGTGTGTGTATACAGGAGCTGTGTGTGTGTGTACAACACAGAATCTGCGTGTGTGTGTGTGTGTACAACACAGAATCTGTGTGTGTGTGTACACAGGAACTGTGTGTGTACAACACAGAATCTGTGTGTGTGTACAACACAGAATCTGTGTGTGTGTACAACACAGAATCTGTGTGTGTGTGTACAACACAGAATCTGTGTGTGTGTACAACACAGAATCTGTGTGTGTGTGTACAACACAGAATCTGTGTGTGTGTACAACACAGAATCTGTGTGTGTGTGTGTGTACAACACAGAATCTGTGTGTGTGTACAACACATAATCTGTGTGTGTGTGTGTGTACAACACAGAATCTGTGTGTGTGTACAACACAGAATCTGTGTGTGTGTGTGTACAGCACAGAATCTGTGTGTGTGTGTGTACAGCACAGAATCTGTGTGTGTGTGTGTACAACACAGAATCTGTGTGTGTGTGTGTGTACAACACAGAATCTGTGTGTGTGTACAACACATAATCTGTGTGTGTGTACAACACAGAATCTGTGTGTGTGTACAACACAGAATCTGTGTGTGTGTGTGTACAGCACAGAATCTGTGTGTGTGTGTGTACAGCACAGAATCTGTGTGTGTGTGTGTACAACACAGAATCTGTGTGTGTGTACAACACAGAATCTGTGTGTGTGTGTGTACAGCACAGAATCTGTGTGTGTGACCTGTCTGACATCCGCGGGGTGCAGGCTGGGGGTCACCTTCCTGGGCAACGTTGACCACTGGAGCACCCTGAACATCCGCGGAGCGATCCACAGGTGACCTGGTGTTACCCAGCCTGCCCCCGGAGCCATCGTGCCTCAACTCCTCCTCGGAATCCAAACGATTGCGGTGGTGGTGGCGGTGGCGGTGGTGGTGGCGGTGGTGGTGGCGGTGGCGGTGGTGGTGGCGGTGGTGGTGGCGGTGGTGGTGGCGGTGGTGGTGGTTGCGGTGGTGGTGGCGGTGGCGGGGGTGGTGGTAGGGTTGGTGGTAGTGGAGGTGGTGGTGGCGGCGGTGGTGGTGACGGTGACGGTGGGGTTGGTGGC
>NC_136341.1:2999714-3004714 GCF_964198595.1 Lampetra fluviatilis | reverse complement strand
GAGTTTGTGTGTGTGTGTGAGTGAGTGAGTTTGTGAGTGTTTGTGTGTCCATCCCGTGTGTGTGTGTGAGTGAGTGTGCGTGTGTGTGTGTGCGCACACAGCTGGGCCTGCGTGTGCTGTGCGTGGCCATGCGTGAGTGTGTGTGCGTGAGTGAGTTTGTGTGTGTGTGTGTGTGAGTGTGCGTGTGTGTCTGTGTGTGTCTGTGTGTGTCTGTGTGCGTGTGTGCGTGTGTGTGCGTGTGTGCTCACACAGCTGGGCCTGCGTGTGCTGTGCGTGGCCGTGCGCGAGCTCGCCCCGGAGGAGCTGTTGGACACGAGCCGGCGTCTCCGCGAGGCGTCGCTGGCGCTGGGGGAGAGGCCGCAGCGCCTGCGGGAAGCCTACGACGCCATCGAGAGCCGGCTCACCCTGCTGGGAGCCAGTGCTGTGGAGGACCGGTCTCTCACTCGCTCGCACACCGCTCAAACACTCTCTCACTCGCACGCTCGCTCAAACACTCCCACGCACGCTCACATGCCCACTGTCTCCCTTGCTCATTCACTGACCCGCTCACTCACCTGCCTACTCACTCGCACACTCATACACACACTCTCACTCACTCACTCACCCACCCACTCACCCACCCACTCACCCACCCACCCACCCACCCACTCCCCCACCCACTCACTCACCCACGCACTCACCCACCCATCCACCCACCCACCCACCCACTCACCCACCCACCCACCCACTCACCCACCCACTCACCCATCCACCCACCCACCCACTCACCCACCCACTCACCCACCCACTCACCCACCCACTCACCCACCCACCCACCCACTCACCCACCCACCCTCTCACCCACTCACTCACCCACTCACCCACCCACCCACCCACTCACCCACCCACCCACCCACCCACTCACCCACCCACTCACCCACCCACTTACCCATCCACCCACTCACCCACCCACTCACCCACTCACCCACCCACCCACCCATCCACCCACCCACCCACTCACTCACTCACCCACTCACCCATCCACCCACCCACTCACCCACTCACTCACTCACCCATCCACTCACCCACCCACTCACCCACCCACTCACCCACCCACCTTCTCACCCACCCACCCACCCACTCACCCACCCACCCACCCACCCACCCACTCACCCACCAACCCACCCACTTACCCACTCACCCACCCACTCACCCACTCACTCACCCACTCACCCACCCACCCACTCACCCACTCACTCACCCACTCACCCACCCACCCACTCACCCACTCACTCACCCACTCACCCACCCACCCACTCACCCACCAACCCACCCACTTACCCACTCACCCACCCACCCACTCACCCACTCACCCACCCACTAACCCACTCACCCACCCACTCCCCCACCCACTCCCCCACCCACTCACCCACTCACCCACCCACTCACCAACACACTCACCCACTCACCCACTCACCCACCCACTCACCCACCCACTCACCCACTCACCCACCCACCCACTCACCCACCCACCCACCCACTTCCCCACCCACCCACCCACTCACCCACCCACCCACCCACTCACCCCCTCACCCACCCACTCACTCACTCACCTACTCACTCACTCACCCACTCACCCACCCACCCACCCACTCACCCACCCACTCACCCACCCACTCACCCACCCACTCACCCACCCACCCACCCACTCACCCACCTACCCACTCACCCACCCACCCACCCACCCACTCACCCACCCACTCACCCACCCACCCACCCACTCACTCACCCACCCACCCACTCACCCACCCACCCACCCACTCACTCACCCACCCACCCACTCACTCACCCACCCACCCACTCACCCACTCACCCACCCACCCACTAACCCCCTCACCCTCTCCCCCCCCCGCAGGCTGCAGGAGGGCGTGGTGGAGGCCATGACGTCTCTGCGCGAAGCGGGCGTCTCTCTCTGGGTGCTCACTGGGGACAAGACGGAGACTGCCGTGAACGTGGGCTACTCCTGCGGCCTCTTCGCCCCCTCCACCACGCTCCTCTCGCTCGCACGCTCTCCCGCAAACACCACAAACACCACAGCCGCCACCGCAGCAGCTGCAGCAGCAGCGGACGCAGCAGTGGCGGCGAGCGACGCGATCGTGGGGGGGGAGGAGGGGAGGGCTGAGGGCGGAGGGGAGGGGAGCGATTACGCGGGACAACTTGCACGGCTCATCGCACAGTACGGAGTGGCGCACGCACGCACGCACGCACGCACGCAAACACTCTCACTCTCGCTCGCAAACACTGTCACGCACACTCACTCACTGTCACAAACACTCACACTCACTCACTGTCACAAACACTCGCTCTCACTCACTCACGCACACTGTCACGCACACTCACTCACTGTCACAAACACTCACACTCACTGTCACAAACACTCGCTCTCACTCACTCACGCACACTGTCACGCACACTCACTCACTGTCACGCACACTCACTCACTGTCACAAACACTCACGCACACTCACTGTCACAAACACTCGCTCTCACTCACTCACGCACACTGTCACGCACACTCACTCACTGTCACAAACACTCACACTCACTCACTGTCACAAACACTCGCTCTCACTCACTCGCAAACACTGTCACGCACACTCACTCACTGTCACAAACACTCACACTCACTCACTGTCACAAACACTCGCTCTCACTCACTCACACACACTGTCACGCACACTCACTCACTGTCACAAACACTCACACTCACTCACTGTCACAAACACTCGCTCTCACTCACTCACGCACACTGTCACGCACACTCACTGTCACAAACACTCACGCACACTCACTGTCACAAACACTCGCTCTCACTCACTCACGCACACTGTCACGCACACTCACTGTCACAAACACTCACGCACACTCACTGTCACAAACACTCGCTCTCACTCACTCACACACACTGTCACGCACACTCACTCACTGTCACAAACACTCACACTCACTCACTGTCACAAACACTCGCTCTCACTCACTCACGCACACTGTCACGCACACTCACTCACTGTCACAAACACTCACACTCACTCACTGTCACAAACACTCGCTCTCACTCACTCACGCACACTGTCACGCACACTCACTCACTGTCACAAACACTCACACTCACTCACTGTCACAAACACTCGCTCTCACTCACTCACGCACACTGTCACGCACACTCACTCACTGTCACAAACACTCACGCACACTCACTGTCACAAACACTCGCTCTCACTCACTCACACACACTGTCACGCACACTCACTCACTGTCACAAACACTCACGCACACTCACTGTCACAAACACTCGCTCTCACTCACTCACGCACACTGTCACGCACACTCACTCACTGTCACAAACACTCACACTCACTCACTGTCACAAACACTCGCTCTCACTCACTCACGCACACTGTCACGCACACTCACTCACTGTCACAAACACTCACGCACACTCACTGTCACAAACACTCGCTCTCACTCACTCACGCACACTGTCACGCACACTCACTCACTGTCACAAACACTCACGCACACTCACTGTCACAAACACTCGCTCTCACTCACTCACGCACACTGTCACGCACACTCACTCACTGTCACAAACACTCACGCACACTCACTGTCACAAACACTCGCTCGCACTCACTCACGCACACTGTCACGCACACTCACTCACTGTCACAAACACTCACGCACACTCACTCACTGTCACGCACACTCACTCACTGTCACAAACACTCACGCACACTCACTCACTGTCACAAACACTCGCTCTCACTCACTCACACTCACTGTCACAAACACTCACTCACTATTACTCTCACGCACACGCACACTCACTCACTGTCACAAACACTCGCTCTCACTCACTCACACACACTGTCACGCACACTCACTCACTATTACTCTCACGCACACGCACACTCACTCACTGTCACAAACACTCGCTCTCACTCACTCACACACACTGTCACGCACACTCACTCACACTGTCACAAACACTCACTCACTGTCACAAACACTCTCACTCACACTCACTGTCACGCACACTCACTCACTGTCACAAACACTCTCACTCACACTCACTGTCACGCACACTCACTCACTGTCACAAACACTCTCACTCACACTCACTGTCACGCACACTCACTCACTGTCACAAACACTCTCACTCACACTCACTGTCACGCACACTCACTCACTGTCACAAACACTCTCACTCACACTCACTGTCACGCACACTCACTCACTGTCACAAACACTCACTCACACTCACTGTCACGCACACTCACTCACTGTCACAAACACTCACTCACTCACTCACTGTCACTCTCACTCACTCACTGTCACAAACACTCTCACTCACACTCACTGTCACGCACACTCACTCACTGTCACAAACACTCACTCACACTCACTGTCACGCACACTCACTCACTGTCACAAACACTCACTCACTCACTCACTGTCACTCTCACTCACTCACTGTCACAAACACTCTCACTCACACTCACTGTCACGCACACTCACTCACTGTCACAAACACTCTCACTCACACTCACTGTCACGCACACTCACTCACTGTCACAAACACTCTCACTCACACTCACTGTCACGCACACTCACTCACTGTCACAAACACTCACTCACACTCACTGTCACGCACACTCACTCACTGTCACAAACACTCTCACTCACACTCACTGTCACGCACACTCACTCACTGTCACAAACACTCACTCACACTCACTGTCACGCACACTCACTCACTGTCACAAACACTCACTCACACTCACTGTCACGCACACTCACTCACTGTCACAAACACTCTCACTCACACTCACTGTCACGCACACTCACTCACTGTCACAAACACTCTCACTCACACTCACTGTCACGCACACTCACTCACTGTCACAAACACTCACTCACACTCACTGTCACGCACACTCACTCACTGTCACAAACACTCA
>NC_136341.1:2989714-2994714 GCF_964198595.1 Lampetra fluviatilis | reverse complement strand
CACACGCACGTACACACGCACGTACACACACATGTACACACACGTACACACACACGTACACACGCACGTACACGCACGTACACACACACGTACACACACACGTACACACACACTTACACACACACGTACACACACACGTACACACACACTTACACACACACGTACACACACACGTACACACACACGTACACACACACGTACACACACACTTACACACGCACTTACACACGCACGTACACACACACGTACACACACACACACACACGCACGTACACACACACGTACACACACACTTACACACACACGTACACACACACTTACACACACACGTACACACACACGTACACACACACTTACACACACACGTACACACACACTTACACACACACGTACACACACACGTACACACGCACGTACACACGCACGTACACACGCACGTACACACACACTTACACACACACGTACACACACACGTACACACGTACACACGCACGTACACACACACGTACACACACACGTACACACACACGTACACACGTACACACGCACGTACACACACACGTACACACACACGTACACACGTACACACGCACGTACACACACACGTACACACACACGTACACACACACGTACACACGTACACACGCACGTACACACACACGTACACACACACGTACACACGTACACACGCACGTACACACGCACGTACACACGCACGTACACACACACTTACACACACACGTACACACACACGTACACACGTACACACGCACGTACACACACACGTACACACACACGTACACACACACGTACACACACACGTACACACGCACGTACACACACACACGTACACACACGCACGTACACACACACGTACACACACACGTACACACACGCACGTACACACGCACGTACACACACACGTACACACACGCACGTACACACACACGTACACACACACGTACACACACGCACGTACACACACACGTACACACACGCACGTACACACGCACGTACACACACACGTACACACACGCACGTACACACACACGTACACACACACGTACACACACGCACGTACACACACACGTACACACACACGTACACACACACACGTACACACACACGTACACACACGCACGTACACACGCACGTACACACACACGTACACACACGCACGTACACACACACGTACACACACACGTACACACACGCACGTACACACACACGTACACACACACGTACACACACGCACGTACACACGCACGTACACACGCACGTACACACACACACGTACACACGCACGTACACACACACACGTACACACACACGTACACACACACGTACACACACGCACGTACACACGCACGTACACACGCACGTACACACGTACACACACACGTACACACACACACGTACACACGCACGTACACACGTACACACACGCACGTACACACGCACGTACACACGCACGTACACACACACGTACACACACGCACGTACACACACACGTACACACGCACGTACACACGCACGTACACACGCACGCACACACACACGTACACACACACACACGCACGTACACACACACACACGTACACACGCACGTACACACACACGTACACACACACTTACACACGCACACACACACACACGCACGTACACACACACTTACACACACACACGTACACACGCACGCACGCACGCACGTACACACACACTTACACACACACACTTACACACGCACGTACACACGCACGTACACACACACGTACACACACACACACACACACGTACACACACACGTACACACACACACGCACGTACACACGTACACACACACGTACACACACACACTTACACACGCACGTACAGTACACACACACACTTACACACGCACGTACACACACACGTACACACGCACACACACACACGTACACACGCACGTACACACACACACGTACACACACACGTACACACACACACGTACACACACACTTACACACACACGTACACACACACACACACACGTACACACACACGTACACACGCACGTACACACGCACGTACACACGCACGTACACACGCACGTACACACACACACACACACACACGTACACACGCACGTACACACGCACGTACACACGCACGTACACACGCACACGTACACACGCACGTACACACACACGTACACACGCACGTACACACACACATACACACACACACACACGCACGTACACACACACACACACACACACGTACACACACGCACGTACACACGCACGTACACACGCACGTACACACGCACACGTACACACGCACGTACACACGCACGTACACACACACGTACACACACACACACACACACACGTACACACACGCACGTACACACGCACGTACACACGCACGTACACACACACACGTACACACACGCACGTACACACACACTTACACACGCACGTACACACACGCACGTACACACGCACGTACACACACGCACGTACACACACACACACGCACGTACACACACACTTACACACACACACACGTACACACACACACACACGTACACACGCACTTACACACACACACACGTACACACACACACGCACGTACACACACACACGCACGTACACGTACACACACACGCACGTACACACACACGTACACACACACACGCACACACACACTTACACACACACGTACACACACACACGTACACACACACACGTACACACACACGTACACACACACGCACACACACACGTACACACACACACACACACACACGCACGTACACACACACACACACACGTACACACACACACGTACGTACACACACACACACGCACGTACACACACACGTGCTTCTGGGAAAACAAACCCAGGCCCCTTCTTGCCGTGAGGCCACTCGACTGACCGCCACCCCCCCACGGTCTCTGTCCCACCCCCCCACGGCGTGCGTCCCACCCCCAGGGCTTCGTGTGTCCCTGGGGGTGACTGCTCCCTGGTGGTATCGGGCTCCCAGCTGTCCGTGCTGCTGGTGCATCACCGCCGTGCGCTGCGCCAGCTGGTGCAGGCCTGCCGCTCCGTGCTGTGCTGCCGACTAGCGCCCCTGCAGAAGGCCGAGGTGGGGGGGGTGGGGGTGGGGGGGGTGGGGTGGGTGGGGGGGGTGGGGGGGGTGGGGTGGGTGGGGGGGGTTGGGGTGGGGTGGGTGGGGGGGTGGGGTGGGTGGGGGGGATGGGGTGGGTTGGGGGGGGTTGGGGTGGGGGGGGTTGGGGGGGGGGGGTTGGGGGGGGTTGGGGTGGGTGGGGGGGTGGGGGGGGTGGGGTGGGTTGGGGGGGTTGGGGGGGTTGGGGTGGGTGGGGGGGGTGGGGTGGGTGGGGGGGGTGGGGTGGGTTGGGGGGGGTTGGGGGGGGGGGGTTGGGGGGGTTGGGGTGGGGGTGGTTGGGGGGGGTGGGGGGGGAGGGGATGGGGGGGAGGGGATGGGGGATGTGCACTGTTCATACAAACCCATGATGGTACTAAAGTAGATATGGTTGTCTCTGTGTCCACGTGTGTGTGTGTCTGTGTGTGTGTGTGTCCCCCCTCCCCCCCCTCCCCCCCCTCCCCCCCTCCCCCCCTCCCCTTCTCCCCCCCTCCCCCCCCCGTGACCCCCTGTGACCCCCCCGTGACCCCAGGTGGTGCGGCTGGTGAAGGCGCTGCCAGGCAGCCCCATCACGTTGGCCATCGGCGACGGAGCCAACGACGTCAGCATGATCCAGGAGGCGCACGTGGGCATCGGTGGGCACGGGGGGGGGGGGGGGGCACGTGGGCATCGGTGGGCACGGGGGGGGGCACGTGGGCACGGGGGGGGGGGCACGTGGGCATCGGTGGGCACGGGGGGGGGGGCACGTGGGCACGGGGGGGGGCACGTGGGCACGGGGGGGGGGCACGTGGGCATCGGTGGGCACGGGGGGGGGGGGCACGTGGGCAATCGGTGGGCACGGGGGGGGGGGGCACGTGGGCATCGGTGGGCCACGGGGGGGGGGGGCACGTGGGCATCGGTGGGCACGGGGTGGGGGGCACGGGGGGGGTGGGTCACGTGGGGAGGGCACTGGGTGGGGGGCAGAGGTCGCAACCGGGTACCCGATACCCGGCTACCCGTACCCGGCCGGGTATCGTGTGTGTGTATACGTGCGTGTGTGTATACTCGTGTGTGTGCGTGTGTGTGTAACGCGTGTGCGTGTGTGTGTGCGCGTGCATGTGTGTACGCATGTGTGTGTGTGTGCACGCGTCTGTGTGTGTGTGTGTACGCGTATGTGTACTTGTGTGTACGCGTGTACGTGTGTGTGTGTGTACGCGTGTACGTGTGTGTGTGTACGCGTGTACGTGTGTGTACGCGTGTGTGTACTTGTGTGTACGCGTGTACGTGTGTGTGTGTGTACGCGTGTACGTGTGTGTGTGTGTCCGCGTGTACGTGTGTGTGTGTACGCGTGTGTGTACTTGTGTGTACGCGTGTACGTGTGTGTGTGTGTACGCGTGTACGTGTGTGTGTGTACGCGTGTACGTGTGTGTGTGTACGCGTGTACGTGTGTGTACGCGTGTGTGTACTTGTGTGTACGCGTGTACGTGTGTGTGTGTGTACGCGTGTACGTGTGTGTGTGTGTCCGCGTGTACGTGTGTGTGTGTACGCGTGTGTGTACTTGTGTGTACGCGTGTACGTGTGTGTGTGTGTACGCGTGTACGTGTGTGTACGCGTGTACGTGTGTGTGTGTACGCGTGTGTGTACTTGTGTGTACGCGTGTATGTGTGTACTTGTGTGTACGCGTGTACGTGTGTGTGTGTACGCGTGTACGTGTGTGTGTGTGTACGTGTGTGTGTGTGTGTGTACGCGTGTGTGTACTTGTGTGTACGCGTGTACGTGTGTGTGTACGCGTGTACGTGTGTGTGTACGCGTGTACGTGTGTGTGTGTACGCGTATACGTGTGTGTGTGTGTACGTGTGTGTGTGTGTGTGTA
>NC_136341.1:2969714-2987214 GCF_964198595.1 Lampetra fluviatilis | reverse complement strand
ACTACCACTACTACTACTACTACTACTACCACTACTACTACTACTACTACCACTACTACTACCACTACTACTACTACTACTACCACTACTACTACTACTACCACTACTACTACCACTACTACTACTACCACTACTACTACTACCACTACTACTACCACTACTACTACCACTACTACTACTACTACCACTACTACTACTACTACTACCACTACTACTACCACTACTACTACTACCACTACTACTACCACTACTACTACTACTACTACCACTACTACCACTACTACTACTACTACTACCACTACTACTACTACCACTACTACTACTACCACTACTACTACCACTACTACTACTACTACTACTACCACTACTACTACTACTACTACTACCACTACTACTACCACTACTACTACTACTACCACTACTACTACTACCACTACTACTACTACTACCACTACTACTACCACTACTACTACCACTACTACTACCACTACTACTACCACTACTACTACCACTACTACTACTACCACTACTACTACCACTACTACTACCACTACTACTACCACTACTACTACTACCACTACCACTACTACTACTACTACCACTACTACTACTACCACTACTACCACTACCACTACTACCACTACTACTACTACCACTACTACTACTACCACTACTACTACTACTACCACTACACTACTACCACTACTACTACTACCACTACTACTACTACCACTACTACTACCACTACTACCACTACCACTACTACCACTACTACTACTACCACTACTACTACCATTACTACCACTACTACCACTACTACCACTACTACTACCACTACTACCACTACCACTACTACCACTACTACTACTACTACTACCACTACTACTACTACTACTACCACTACTACCACTACTACTACTACCACTACTACTACTACCACTACTACTACCATTACTACCACTACTACTACTACCACTACCACCACTACTACTACTACCACCACTACCACCACTACTACCACTACTACTACTACTACCACCACTACCACCACTACTACTACCACTACTACTACCACCACTACCACCACTACTACCACTACTACCACTACCACTACTACTACTACCACCACTACCACCACTACTACTACCACTACTACTACTACTACCACTACTACTACCACCACTACTACCACTACCACCACTACTACCACTACTACTACTACTACCACCACTACCACCACTACTACTACCACTACTACTACCACTACTACTACTACTACCACTACTACTACTACCACTACTACCACTACCACCACTACTACTACCACTACTACTACCACTACTACTACTACTACCACCACTACTACTACTACTACCACCACTACCACCACTACTACTACCACTACTACTACTACTACCACTACTACTACTACTACCACTACTACTACTACCACTACTACCACTACTACCACCACTACTACTACTACCACTACTACCACTACTACCACTACTACTACCACCACTACCACCACTACTACCACTACTACTACCACCACTACCACCACTACTACCACTACTACCACTACTACTACCACCACTACCACTACTACCACCACTACCACCACTACTACCACTACTACCACTACTACTACCACCACTACCACCACTACTACCACTACTACCACTACTACTACTACTACCACTACTACTACCACTACTACCACTACTACTACCACTACTACTACCACCACTACCACCACTACTACCACTACTACTACCACTACTACTACTACTACCACTACTACTACTACTACCACTACTACTACCACTACTACTACAACTACCACTACTACTACTACTACCACCACTACCACCACTACTACCACTACCACCACTACTACCACTACCACTACTACTACCACTACTACTACAACTACCACTACTACCACTACTACTACCACCACTACCACCACTACTACCACTACCACTACTACTACCACTACTACTACCACTACTACTACTACTACCACTACTACTACCACCACTACCACCACTACTACCACTACCACTACTACTACTACTACCACTACTACTACCACCACTACCACCACTACTACCACTACCACTACTACTACTACCACTACTACTACTACTACTACCACCACTACCACCACTACTACTACTACCACTACTACTACAACTACCACTACTACCACTACTACTACCACCACTACCACCACTACTACCACTACCACTACTACTACCACTACTACTACCACTACTACTACTACTACCACTACTACCACTACTACTACCACCACTACCACCACTACTACCACTACCACTACTACTACTACTACCACTACTACCACTACTACTACCACCACTACCACCACTACTACTACTACCACTACTACTAACCACTACTACCACTACTACTACCACCACTACCACCACTACTACCACTACCACCACTACTACCACTACTACTACTACTACCACTACCACTACTACTACCACTACTACTACTACCACTACTACTACCACTACTACTACTACTACCACTACTACCACTACCACCACTACCACCACTACTACTACTACTACCACTACTACCACTACCACCACTACCACCACTACTACTACTACTACCACTACTACCACTACCACCACTACCACCACCACCACCAGCACCACCACCACCAGCACCACCACCACTACCACCACTACTACTAACAGCACTTGCCCCTGCAGTCTGTTGAGGCTACACGGGGGACCTTTGTCTGCGTCTCTATAGACTCTGCTGCTACTCGCTAACAGCACTTGCCCCTGCAGTCTGTTGAGGCTACACGGGGGACCTTTGTCTGTGTGTGTGTTGTGTACAGAACGTCTGCTTCATGACGCCGCAGTTCCTGTTCCAGTTCTACTGCGGATTCTCCCACCAGGTGAGGGGCCTCACCCCCCCCCCAGGCCTAGACCCCCCCCCCTAGACCCCCCCCTAGACCCCCCCCTAGACCCCCCCCTAGACCCCCCCTGTGTCTGTGTGTGTGTGTGTCTGTGTGTCTGTGTGTGTCTGTGTGTGTGTGTGTCTGTGTGTGTCTGTGTCTGTGTGTGTCCGCTAGACGCTGTACGACAGCTCCTACCTCACCATCTACAATCTGTGTGTCTGTGTGTGTGTCTGTGTGTGTGTGTGTCTGTGTGTGTGTGTCTGTGTCTGTGTGTGTCCGCTAGACGCTGTACGACAGCTCCTACCTCACCATCTACAATCTGTGCTTCACGTCGCTGCCCATCCTGGCCTACGGGCTGCTGGAGCAGCAGCGCAGCACCGCACAGCTGGAGAGAAGGCCCGCCCTCTACCGGTACCCGTGTGTGTGTACGTGTGTGTACGTGTGTGTGTGTGCGTGTGTGTGCGCGTGTGTGTGTGTACGTGCGCGTGTGTGTGTGTACGTGTGTGTGTGTGTGTGTGTATGTGTGTGTGTACGTGTGTGTGTACGCGTGTGTCTGTGTGTGTGTACGCATGTGTCTGTGTGTGTGTACGTGTGTGTGTGTACGTGTGTGTGTGTGTACGTGTGTGTGTGTACGCGTGTGTGTGTGTACGTGTGTGTGTGTCTGTGTGTGTGTGGACGTGTGTGTGTGTACGTGTGTGTGTGTGTGTGTACGTGTGTGTCTGTGTGTGTGTGTGTGTGTACGTGTGTGTGTGTGTACGTGTGTGTGTGTGTACGTGTGTGTGTGTGTACGCGTGTGTACGTGTGTACGCGTGTGTACGTGTGTGTGTGTGTACGTGTGTGTACGTGTGTGTGTGTGTACGTGTGTGTGTGTGTGTACGTGTGTGTGTGTGTGTACGCGTGTGTGTGTGTGTACGTGTGTGTGTGTGTACGTGTGTGTGTGTGTACGTGTGTGTGTGTGTGTGTATCCGTGTGTGTGTACCCGTGTGTGTGTGTGTGTGTATCCGTGTGTGTGTGTGTATCCGTGTGTGTGTGTGTGTATCCGTGTGTGTGTGTGTGTATCCGTGTGTGTGTGTGTGTGTACCCGTGTGTGTGTGTGTGTATCCGTGTGTGTGTGTGTATCCGTGTGTGTGTGTGTATCCGTGTGTGTGTGTGTGTACCCGTGTGTGTGTGTGTGTGTATCCGTGTGTGTGTGTGTGTATCCGTGTGTGTGTGTGTGTATCCGTGTGTGTGTGTGTGTACCCGTGTGTGTGTGTGTGTATCCGTGTGTGTGTGTGTGTATCCGTGTGTGTGTGTGTGTATCCGTGTGTGTGTGTGTGTGTACCCGTGTGTGTGTGTATCCGTGTGTGTGTGTGTCCGTGTGTGTGTGTGTGTATCCGTGTGTGTGTGTGTGTATCCGTGTGTGTGTGTGTGTACCCGTGTGTGTGTGTGTGTATCCGTGTGTGTGTGTGTGTACCCGTGTGTGTGTGTATCCGTGTGTGTGTGTGTGTACCCGTGTGTGTGTGTGTGTATCCGTGTGTGTGTGTGTGTGTATCCGTGTGTGTGTGTATCCGTGTGTGTGTGTGTGTATCCGTGTGTGTGTGTGTGTATCCGTGTGTGTGTGTGTGTATCCGTGTGTGTGTGTGTGTGTATCCGTGTGTGTTTGTGTGTACCCGTGTGTGTGTGTGTGTATCCGTGTGTGTGTGTATCCGTGTGTGTGTGTGTGTACCCGTGTGTGTGTGTGTATCCGTGTGTGTGTGTGTGTGTGTACCCGTGTGTGTGTGTACCCGTGTGTGTGTGTGTGTGTGTATCCGTGTGTGTGTGTATCCGTGTGTGTGTGTGTGTACCCGTGTGTGTGTGTGTGTGTATCCGTGTGTGTGTGTGTGTATCCGTGTGTGTGTGTGTGTGTACCCGTGTGTGTGTGTACCCGTGTGTGTGTGCCCATGTGTCTGTACATGTGTGTGTACAGGTGTGCGTGTGTATATACGTGCGTGCGTGTACTTGTGCGTGTGTGTGTGTACATGTGTTAATGTGTGCGTACGTGTCTGTGTGTGTCTGTCTGTGTGTGTACGTGTGGTGTGTATGTATGTACACGTGTGTGTACGTTTGTTTGTGTGTGTACGTATGCGTGCCATTGTGTGGACACGTGTGTACATGTGTGTGTGTGTGTACGTGTGCGTGTGTGTACATGTGTGCGTGCGTGTGTGTGTGTATGTGTGCATACATGTCTGTGTGTGTACGTGTGTATGTGTGTACATGTGTGTGCGTGTGTGTACATGTGTGTGTGTGTGTACATGTGTACATGTGTGTACATGTGTGTACGTGTGTGTGCGTGTGTACATGTGTGTGTACATGTGTGTGTACACGTGTGTGCGTGTGCAGGACCATCAGGCGCAACGCCCTCCTGTCGCGCCGGCCGCCCGTTTGTGTGCTGGACGTTGCTGGGGCTGCTCCACGCGTTCATCTTCTACTTCGGTTCCCTCGCCCTGCTGGGCGGGAGCGTGGCGCTCAAGGCCAACGGAGAGGTGTGTGTGTGTGTGTGTGTGTCAGTGTGTGTGTGTCAGTGTGTGTCTGTGTGTGTGTGTGTCTGTGTGTGTGTGTCTGTGTGTGTGTGTCTGCGTTCATCTTCTACTTCGGTTCCCTCGCCCTGCTGGGCGGGAGCGTGGCGCTCAAGGCCAACGGAGAGGTGTGTGTGTGTGTGTGGGGCTGTGTCAGTGTGTGTGTCAGTATGTGTCTGTGTGTGTGTGTGTCTGTGTGTGTGTGTGTGTGTCTGTGTGTGTGTGTCTGTGTGTGTCTGTGTGTGTGTGTGTCTGTGTGTGTGTGTCTGTGTGTGTGTGTCTGCGTTCATCTTCTACTTCGGTTCCCTCGCCCTGCTGGGCGGGAGCGTGGCGCTCAAGGCCAACGGAGAGGTGTGTGTGTGTGTGTGGGGCTGTGTCAGTGTGTGTGTCAGTATGTGTCTGTGTGTGTGTGTGTCTGTGTGTGTGTGTGTGTGTCTGTGTGTGTGTGTCTGTGTGTGTCTGTGTGTGTGTGTGTCTGTGTGTGTGTGTCTGTGTGTGTGTGTCTGCGTTCATCTTCTACTTCGGTTCCCTCGCCCTGCTGGGCGGGAGCGTGGCGCTCAAGGCCAACGGAGAGGTGTGTGTGTGTGTGTGTGGGGCTGTGTCAGTGTGTGTGTGTCAGTGTGTGTGTGTGTGTGTCTGTGTGTGTCTGTGTGTGTGTGTCTGCGTTCATCTTCTACTTCGGTTCCCTCGCCCTGCTGGGCGGGAGCGTGGCGCTCAAGGCCAACGGAGAGGTGTGTGTGTGTGTGTGTGGGGCTGTGTCAGTGTGTGTGTGTCAGTGTGTGTCAGTGTGTGTCTGTGTCTGTGTGTGTGTGTCTGTGTGTGTGTGTCTGTGTGTGTGTGTCTGTGTGTGTGTGTCTGTGTGTGTGTGTCTGCGTTCATCTTATACTTCGGATCCCTCGCCCTGCTGGGCGGGAGCGTGGCACTCAAGGCCAACGGAGAGGTGTGTGTGTGTGTGTGTGGGGCTGTGTCAGTGTGTGTGTGTCTGTGTGTGTGTGTCTGTGTGTGTGTGTCTGTGTGTGTGTGTCTGTGTGTGTGTGTCAGTGTGTGTCAGTGTGTGTGTGTCTGTGTGTGTGTGTCAGTGTGTGTGTGTGTGTCTGTGTGTGTGTGTCTGTGTGTGTGTGTCTGCGTTCATCTTCTACTTCGGATCCCTCGCCCTGCTGGGCGGGAGCGTGGCGCTCAAGGCCAACGGAGAGGTGTGTGTGTGTGTGGGGCTGTGTCAGTGTGTGTGTGTCAGTGTGTGTCAGTGTGTGTGTGTCTGTGTGTGTGTGTCTGTGTGTGTGTGTCTGTGTGTGTGTGTCTGCGTTCATCTTCTACTTCGGATCCCTCGCCCGGCTGGGCGGGAGCGTGGCGCTCAAAGCCAACGGAGAGGTGCCTACACGTCTGTCAGTGTGTCTGTGTGTGTGTGTGTGTCTGTTTGTGTGTGTGTGTCAGTGTGTGTGTGTGTCTGTGTGTGTGTGTGTGTGTGTCTGTGTGTGTGTGTGTGTGTGTCTGTGTGTGTGTGTGTCTGTGTGTGTGTGTGTGGGGCTGTGTGTGTGTGTGTCTGTGTGTGTGTGTGTGGGGCTGTGTGTGTGTCTGTGGGGCTGTGTGTGTGTCTGTGTGTGTGTGTCTGTGTGTGTGTCTGTGTGTGTGTGTGTGTGTCAGTGTGTGTGTGGGGCTGTGTGTGTGTGTGTGTGGCTGTGTGTGTGTGTGTGTCTGTGTGTGTGTCTGTGGGGCTGTGTGTGTGTGTGTGTCTGTGTGTGTGTGTGTCTTTGTGTCTGTCTGTGTGTGTGTGTGTGTCTCTTTGTGTCTGTCTGTGTGTGTGTGTGTGTCAGTGTGTGTGTGTGTGTCAGTGTGTGTGTGTGGGGCTGTGTGTGTCAGTGTGTTTGTGTGTCTGTGTGTTTGTGTGTCTGTGTGTCAGTGTGTCTGTGTGTGTGTGTGTGTGTACGTGTGTGTGTACGTGTGTGTCTGTGTGTGTGTGTGTGTTTCAGTGTGTCTGTATGTGTCTGTCTGTGTGTGTGTGTACGTGTGTGTCTGTGTGTGTGTGTACGTGTGTGTCTGTGTGTGTGTCTGTGTGTGTCTGTGTGTGTGTCTGTGTGTGTGTCTGTGTGTGTGTCTGTGTGTCTGTGTGTGTGTCTGTGTGTGTGTGTGTGTGTCAGTGTGTCTGTGTGTGTCAGTGTGTCAGTGTGTCTGTGTGTGTCAGTGTGTCAGTGTGTCTGTGTGTGTGTGTGTGTGTCAGTGTGTGTGTCTCTCTGTGTCTGTGTGTGTGTCTGTGTGTGTGTGTGTGTCAGTGTGTCTGTGTGTGTCAGTGTGTCTGTGTGTGTGTGTGTCAGTGTGTGTGTCTCTCTGTGTGTCTCTCTGTGTCTGGGTGTGTCTGTGTGTGTCTGTCGTGGGGAGCGGTGGTGCAGCGGTTAGCGCGCTGCGCTATGAACCTGGCGACCCGGGTTCGATTCCCGCTCACGGCAAACACCAGTGACGATTATCTGAACCGGTCCTGGGCCTCCCCTAGGTCGACTCAGCCTCAAATGACTACCTGGTGCGGTGTGTAAACATCGTCACCAGGGAGACAAAGGCGGTCGGTCGCGGTGCTGGCCACCCCCTCCCTCCCCTAGGTCCGCTCCGGCTGAAATGCGTCCGCGCGGGTTTCGTTGCAGGTGTTTGGACACTGGGAGCTGGGGACGCTGGTCTTCACTGTCCTGGTGGTGACTGTCAACCTCAAGGTGAACACACAACAACAACCACAACAACCGTGACCACCACCACAACCACAACAACAACAACCGCCATTCGCCACTAAGTGGCGGTGACGTCACCACGACGCTTGTGCCAGGCCAAGTGCACCTTGAGGCTGCCACGTGAAGTGTCGAACGCCCGCTGGCAGGAGGTCACGGGGCAGACCCAGCAGGTGCCATGGGTTGCACTGCTGTGCCAGGCTAGGTGCATGAGGAGGAGGTCACGTGACAGACCCAGCAGGTGCCATGGGTTGCACTGCTGTGCCAGGCTAGGTGCATGAGGAGGAGGTCACGTGACAGACCCTGCAGATGCCATGGGTTGCACTGCTGTGCCAGGCTAGGTGCATGAGGAGGAGGTCACGTGACAGACCCAGCAGGTGCCATGGGTTGCACTGCTGTGCCAGGCTAGGTGCATGAGGAGGAGGTCACGTGACAGACCCAGCAGGTGCCATGGGTTGCACTGCTGTGCCAGGCTAGGTGCATGAGGAGGAGGTCACGTGACAGACCCAGCAGGTGCCACGGGTTGTATTGCTGTGCCAGGCTAGGTGCATGAGGAGGAGGTCACGGGGCAGACCCAGCAGGTGCCACGGGTCCACTGACCGAGATGACCGAGATGACTGGCTGATGCACCACCTGTGCCCCCTACTGTGGCAAACCCACCCACACTCACCCACACTCACCCACCCACACTCACCCACACTCATCTACACTCACCCACACTCACCCACCCACACTCACCCACCCACACTCACCCACCCACACTCACCCACCCACACTCACCCACACTCCCCACCCACTCACCCACACTCACCCACCCACACCCACCCACACCCACCTGGTGGTGACGGTGGTGGTGGTGGTGACGGTGGTGGTGGTGGCGATGGTGGTGGTGGTGACGGTGGTGGTGATGACGGTGGTGGTGGTGACGGTGATGGTGGTGCCGGTGGTGGTGATGACGGTGGTGGTGGTGACGGTGGTGGTGGTGACGGTGGTGGTGACGGTGGTGATGGTGGTGACGGTGGTGGTGGTGACGGTGGTGGTGGTGACGGTGGTGGTGGTGACGGTGGTGGTGGTGACGGTGGTGGTGGTGACGGTGGTGGTGGTGACGGTGGTGGTGGTGACGGTGGTGGTGGTGACGGTGGTGGTGGTGACGGTGGTGGTGGTGACGGTGGTGGTGGTGGTGGTGACGGTGGTGGTGGTGACGGTGGTGGTGGTGACGGTGGTGGTGGTGACGGTGGTGGTGGTGACGGTGGTGGTGGTGACGGTGGTGGTGGTGACGGTGGTGGTGGTGACGGTGGTGGTGGTGGTGGTGACGGTGGTGGTGATGACGGTGGTGGTGGTGACGGTGGTGGTGGTGACGGTGGTGGTGGTGACGGTGGTGGTGGTGACGGTGGTGGTGGTGACGGTGGTGGTGGTGACGGTGGTGGTGGTGACGGTGGTGACGGTGGTGGTGGTGACGGTGGTGGTGGTGACGGTGGTGGTGATGACGGTGGTGGTGGTGGTGGTGACGGTGGTGGTGATGACGGTGGTGGTGGTGACGGTGGTGGTGGTGACGGTGGTGGTGGTGACGGTGGTGGTGGTGACGGTGGTGGTGCCCTTGCGTGTGTCAGCTGGCGTTGGATACCCGCTACTGGACGTGGGTGAACCACTTTGTGACGTGGGGGGACGCTCATCTTCTACGTCGTCTTCTCGCTGTTCTACGGCGGCGTGCACTGGTGACTCGCGCGCGGAGACACACGCGGAGACAGAGACACACGCGGAGACACACGCAGAGACAGAGACACACGCGGAGAGACACGCGGAGAGACACGCGGAGACACGCGGAGACACAGAGACACACACGGAGACACGCACGGAGACACACGCAGAGACACGCAGAGACACGCGGAGACACACACGGAGACACGCACGGAGACACACGCGGAAACAGGCGCACACGGAGACACACGGAGACACACATGGAGACACGCGGAGACACACGCGGAGACACACACGGAGACACGCACGGAGACACGCACGGAGACACACGCGGAAACAGGCGCACACGGAGACACACGGAGACACACGCGGAGACACGCGGAGACATGGAGACACACGGAGACACACAGAGACACGCAGAGACACGCGGAGACACACACGGAGACACGCACGGAGACACACGCGGAAACAGGCGCACACGGAGACACACGGAGACACACGCGGAGACATGGAGACACGCGGAGACACGCGGAGACACGCGCGGAGACACACGCGGAAACAGGCGCACACGGAGACACACACGGAGACACGCGGAAACAGACACACACGGAGACACACGCGGAAACAGGCGCACACGGAGACACGCGGAGACACACAGAGACACGCACGGAGACACACGCGGAGACACGCACCCACACAGGGAGGCACACATGGAGACACGCAAACACGCCGCGTGTGTGTGTGTGTGTGTGACACGGTGTGTGTGTGTGACACCACGTGTGTGTGACACCGTGTGTGTGTGTCTGTGTGTGTGTGTGTGACACCGTGTGTGACATCACAGGCCGCTGCTCAAGGCCCAGGGCATGCGTGGCGTGTTTGCCGAGCTGCTGTCCAGCCTGCCCGTGTGGCTGTGTGTGTGTGACACCGCGTGTGTGTGTCTGTGTGTGTGTGTGTGTGTGACACCGTGTGTGTGTGTGTCTGTGTGTGTGTGTGACACCGTGTGTGTGTGACACCGTGTGTGTGTGTGACACCGTGTGTGTGTGACACTGTGTGTGTGTGACACCGCAGGCCTCTGCTCAAGGCCCAGGGCATGCGCGGTGTGTTTGCCGAGCTGCTGTCCAGCCTGCCCGTGTGGCTGGGCGCGGCGCTCCTGGTCACCGCCTGCCTCGTGCCCGACGTCTTCCGCTCCGTCGCCGGGGGTCACGCCTGGCCCGCGGGCACGCAGGTGGGAGGGGGGGGGGGGGGTGGGGGTCGCTCGCACGCAGAGGCAGCTGGCGCCGGGGGTGCCCCTGGGCGAGACCCACGCGCCGGCAACCATCGCCGCACCCTACCACTGGCAGGCTGATGCGGACGGGTAGGGTACGGGTAGGGTACGGGTACGGGTAGGGTACGGGTAGGGTACGGGTAGGGTACGGGTACAGGTAGGGTACGGGTAGGGTACGGGTAGGGTACGGGTAGGGTACGGGTAGGGTACGGGTACGGGTAGGGTACGGGTAGGGTACGGGTAGGGTACGGGTAGGGTACGGGTAGGGTATCGGGTAGGGTACGGGTACGGGTAGGGTACGGGTAGGGTACGGGTAGGGTACGGGTAGGGTACGGGTAGGGTACGGGTAGGGTACGGGTACGGGTAGGGTATCGGGTAGGGTATCGGGTAGGGTACGGGTACGGGTAGGGTACGGGTAGGGTACGGGTACGGCCGGGTACGGGTACCCGTTTGCGACCCTGGTGCGGCTGGGTACGGGTAAGGAATCAAAACCCGTTTGCGACCTTTGGCCTTGACCGGTGACATACAAATCGGCGGTGGTGGCCGTAGCAACGCCATTCCCTGACCCGACCACCCTGACCCCCGGCATCTAACACCGATGCTAACCCCCGTAGATTTTGACCCCGGCTTGGAGCCTGACCCTTGACCCTTGACCCCCCATCCCCTGCGCTGTAGGGGCTCTGCGTGGAGTGGTGTGAGAGGTCACGGGGGTCACGGGTCAGACTCAGGGAGGATGACGACCAACCTTTCTACGTTCCTTCCCCGACCACGTAACTCCGGCCACAACACGGCCACAACAACACCAACAGCACAACAACACAACAACAACACCAACAGCACAACAACAACACCAACAACAACACCAACAGCACAACAACAACACCAACAACACCAACAACAACAACACCACAACACCAGCACCAACACCAACAACACCGCCGCCACCACCACCAGCACCAACACCACCAACAACACCACCACCAACAACACCACCAACAACACCACCACCAGCACCAACAACACCACCACCAGCACCAACAACACCACCACCACCAGCACCAACACCACCACCAGCACCAACAACACCACCACCAACACCACCACCAACACCACCACCACCAGCACCACCAACACCACCACCACCAGCACCACCAACACCACCCACCACCACCACCACACCACACCACCACCAACACCACCACCACCAACACCAACACCACCACCACCACCAACACCACCACCAACACCACCACCACCACCAACACCACCAACACCACCAACACCACCACCACCACCACCACCAACACCACCAACACCACCACCACCAACACCACCAACACCACCACCAACACCACCAACACCACCAACACCAACACCACCAACACCAACACCAACACCACCACCAACACCACCACCAACACCAACACCACCACCAACACCACCACCACCAACACCACCAACACCACCAACACCACCACCAACACCACCACCAACACCACCAACACCAACACCACCAACACCACCACCAACACCAACACCACCAACACCACCACCACCACCCAACACCACCACCAACACCACCACCAACACCACCAACACCACCAACACCACCACTACCAACACCAACACCACCACCAGCACCAACAACACCACCACCAACACCACCACCAACAACACCACCACCAACAACACCACCAACACCACCAACAACACCACCAACACCAACACCACCACCAACACCACCACCAGCACCAACAACACCAACACCAACACCACCAACACCACCAACACCACCACCACCAACACCACCAACAACATCACCACCAACACCACCACCAACACCACCACCACCAACACCACCACCACCAACACCACCACCCACACCACCACCAACACCACCACCAACACCACCACCAACACCACCACCAACACCAACACCACCACACCACCACCACACCAACACCACCACCAACACCAACACCACCACCAACACCACCAACACCAACACCACCAACACCACCACCACCACCACCAACACCACACCACCAACACCACCACCAACACCAACACCACCAACACCAACAACACCACCACCAACACCAACAACACCACCACCAACACCACCACCACACCACCACCACCAACACCAACACCACCACCAACACCAACACCAACACCACCACCACCACCCAACACCCACCACCAACACCACCAACACCACCAACACCACCACCAACACCACCACCAACACCACCACCACCACCAACACCACCACCAACACCACCACCACCACCACCAACACCACCACCAACACCACCACCAACACCACCACCACCAACACCAACCCCACCACCAGCACCAACACCACCACCACCACCAACAACACCACCACCAACACCACCACCAACACCACCACCACCAACACCACCACCACCAACACCAACCCCACCACCACCAACACCACCAACACCACCAACACCAACACACCACCAACACCACCACCAACACCAACCCCACCACCAACACCAACCCCACCACCAACACCTACATCACCACCAACACCAACCCCACCACCAACACCAACACCACCACCAACACCACCAACACCACCACCAACACCACCACCAACACCACCACCAACACCACCACCACCAACACCAACCCCACCACCAACCCCACCACCAACACCACCACCAACACCACCACCAACACCACCAACACCAACATCACCACCAACACCACCACCAACACCAACCCCACCACCAACACCAACCCCACCACCAACACCAACATCACCACCAACACCACCACCAACACCAACCCACCACCACACCACCCCACACCAACCCCACCACCAACACCACCACCAACACCACCACCAACACCACCACCAACACCAACACCACCACCAACACCACCACCACCAACACCACCACCAACACCACCACCAACACCACCAACACCAACCCCACCACCAACACCAACCCCACCACCAACACCACCACCAACACCACCACCAACACCACCACCAACACCAACACCACCACCAACACCACCACCAACACCACCACCACCACCAACCCCACCACCAACACCACCACCAACACCACCACCAACACCACCACCACCAACACCACCACCAACACCAACCCCACCACCAACACCAACCCCACCACCAACACCACCACCAACACCAACACCACCACCAACACCACCACCAACACCACCACCAACACCACCACCAACACCACCACCAACACCACCACCACCACCAACCCCACCACCAACCCCACCACCAACACCACCACCAACACCACCACCACCAACACCACCACCACCACCAACACCACCAACACCAACCCCACCACCAACACCAACACCACCACCAACACCAACACCACCACCAACACCAACACCAACACCACCACCAACACCACCACCAACACCACCACCAACACCACCACCAACACCACCACCAACACCACCACCAACACCACCACCAACACCACCAACACCCTCTCTCTTTCTCTCGCATGGCCGGTCCTTACGGGGTCCCCACTGAGTCCCCGCGTCTGAGACGTCATCATCATCATCGTCGTCGTCGTCGTCGTCGTCATCATCGTCATCATCATCATCATCGTCGTCATCATCGTCATCATCGTCATCATCGTCGTCATCGTCGTCATCGTCGTCATCATCGTCGTCGTCATCGTCATCATCGTCATCATCGTCATCATCATCATCATCGTCGTCATCATTGTCATCATCGTCGTCATCATCGTCATCATCGTCATCATCATCATCATCGTCGTCATCATTGTCATCATCGTCGTCATCATTGTCATCATCGTCGTCATCGTCATCATCGTCATCATCGTCATCATCGTCGTCATCTTCACAATCATCGACGATGACGACGATGATGACGATGACGATGTCTTAGATGGTTGAATAAAGGGTGGTGCGGCTGTGATGTTGTCACTCAATATCACTCCTCAACCCCCCCCTCCCACCCCCCCTCCCACCCCCCCTCCCCCTCCCACCCCCCCCCTCCCACCCCCCCTCCCCCTCCCACTCCACTCTCCCACCCCCCCTCCCACCCCCCCTTCCTCCCCCCCTCCCACCCCCCTCCCCCTCCCACCCCCCCTCCCCCTCCCACTCCCCCCCTCCCACCCCCCCTCCCACCCCCCTCCCCCCTCCCACCCCCCCCTCCCACCCCCCCTCCCACCCCCCCTCCCCCTCCCACTCCCCTCTCCCACCCCCCCTCCCACCCCCCATTCCTCCCCCCCTCCCACGCCCCCTCCCCCTCCCACCCCCCCCTCTCACCCCCCCTTCCTCCCCCCCTCCCACCCCCTCTCCCCCCGCCACCCCCCCTAGATGATGAGTGGGACACTGGTGAGGCTACGGCGATGGTGCTGCTGCTGCTGCTGGTGGCGTCGTGGTGGCGGTGGGGAGCGCACGCCGCTAGCGCCGCGCTCAGCGGACCCCCCGGCGGCGAGGGGGGGGGTGGGGGCCCCCCACGCAGCGAGGGGGGGGGTGGGAGCCCCCCACGCGGCGAGGGGGGGGGTGGGGGCCCCCCACGAGGCCGGCACAGTGACGCTGAGCACCCTGCGGGGAGAGACGAGTGTGTGACTGAGCGTGTGAACGTTAGTGTGATGGGGGTGGGTGGGGGGTGGGTGGGTGGTGGGGGGTGGGTGGTGGTGGTGGTGGGTGGTGGTGGTGGTGGTGGTGGTGGGTGGTGGGGGGGTGGGTGGTGGTGGGTGGGTGAGAGGGTGGTTGGTGGGTGAGAGGGTGGTTGGTGGGTGGGTGGATGGGTGGATGGGTGGTGGTGGGTGGTGGGTGGGTGATTGTGGGTGGTGGGGTCGTGGTGGTGGGTGGGTGGTGGGTGATGGTGGTGGTGGGGGGTGGGTGGTGGGTGGGTGGTAGTGGTGTTTAGGGGTGGGTGGGTGGTTGGTGGGTGGGTGGTGGAGGGGGTTGAAAATCGTTTATTTATTTTGTCATCGAAGAAAAGGCTCACTGGGGCCTAATCGCCGTCGCGTTTAACTCGAGGCTCGTGAAACACGGGGGGGGGGGGGGGGGCCTCTGTTGAACGCGGCTGCCCCCCACCGCGTACGTACGGTGAAAAAGTTCAACTTCGGTTCTTCAGATGAAGGCGCGTAGAAAATAAAAATACAAACTTCAACGATGGCACACGACGTTTCGATTGCAGCGCAGGCAATCGTCATCGGGTGGCAAACGGGAAGAGAAAACGGACCTCGTAAATATGCTCGGCTCGTTCGGTAAAGTCACGTAGAAGGGAAATAATAAAATAACGACAATTATAACCCGTAAAAACTAAATTTTTCACTATAAATCCTTTATATGCGTGGCGGCTAGAGTCCTCTCGTCCTCTGGCTTGAGATGGCTGCCACCTATGGGTCAGATGATTGCATTGCACAATTAAGCAATTGGAATTAAATATCATATTTTTGTCCTAAAAAGTGTAAAATTTAGGAAAAAAAATTTCACGAACATTAATCGTCACGCACAACGAGTCTGCGTGCAAAATGTCAGCTCGATTGGATCACGGGAAGTGGGTTAAAAAAACGACCGAAAGATTTGCACGGTCCTAAGCAAGCAAGCGAACTTAATATGAAGGATTTAAAAATCACACCTGATGATGATTGCTTGTGTTGCCATCGAAACGTCGTGAGAATTGTATTTTATTATGTTTTATTTGTATTATTTTATTAATTCCCTTCTACGTGACTTTACCGTAAGAACCAAGAATATGAATCCCTGCAGTCACGAAAGTTTAAAATAGAAAATTAAACCGAGTAAACTTAGAACTACAATGCAATACAAGACAGGTTGATTACGTTCTTCCAAAGATTGCTACATTTGAGAGAGACAAAACACAGACACGGAGACACAGACAGACGCACAAGCAGAGAGAGACAACACAGAGACACAGATAGAGAGACACAGAGAGAGACAGACACACAGACAGACACACACACATAGACAGACACAAGCAGAGAGACAGAGAGAGAGACAGAGACACACAGACACACGCAGACACACACAAAGCACAGAGACACACACATAGACACAGACAGACACAAGCAGAGAGACAACACAGAGACAGACACAGAGACGCACGGAGAGATACACACACAGAGACAGACACACGCAGAGAGAGACACAGAGAAACAGACACACACAGACACCCAGAGACAGACATACACACAGAGACACACAGACACACACAGACACACACAGACACACACAGACACACACACAGACACACACACAGACCGCACCACACAGACGCACACACAGACGCACACAGACACACACACAGACACAC
>NC_136341.1:2922344-2969514 GCF_964198595.1 Lampetra fluviatilis | reverse complement strand
CTCTGTGTGTGTCTCTGTGTCTCTGTGTGTCTCTCTGTCTGTGTTGTGTGTCTCTGTGTCTCTGTGTGTCTCTCTGTCTGTGTGTCTCTGTGTGTCTCTGTGTGTCTCCACGCGTCTCTGTGTGTCCTCTGTGTGTCTCTGTGTGTCTCTCTGTCTGTGTGTGTGTCTCTGTGTCTCTGTGTCTCTGTGTGTCTCTGTGTGTCTCCACGTGTCTCCACGTGTCTCCACGTGTCTCTGTGTGTCTCTGTGTGTCTCTCTGTCTGTGTGTGTGTCTCTGTGTCTCTGTGTGTCTCCACGTGTCTCCACGTGTCTCTGTGTGTCTCTGTGTGTCTCCACGTGTCTCTCTGTGTGTGTCTCTGTGTGTGTCTCTGTGTCTCCACGTGTCTCTGTGTGTCTCCACGTGTCTCTGCGTGTCTCTGTGTCTCTCTCTGTCTCTGTGTGTCTCCACGTGTCTCTGTGTCTCCACGTGTGTGTCTCCACGTGTCTCTCTACGTGTCTCTCAGCGTGGCAGTGAAGGAGGTGCTGGAGAGAGAGTTCGTGGAGCACAGGAAGCCCTCCTCCCTGGAGCTGTCTCTGTGTGTGTCTCTGTGTGTCTCTGTGTGTCTGTCTGTCTCTGTCTGTGTCTCTGTATGTCCCTGTGTGTCTCCACATGTCTCTGTGTGTGTCTCTGTGTGTCTCTGTATGTCTCCACGTGTCTCTGTGTCTCTGTGTGTCTCCACGTGTTTCTGCGTGTCTCTCAGCGTGGCAGTGAAGGAGGTGCTAGAGAGGGAGTTCGTGGAGCACAGGAAGCCCTCCTCCCTGGAGCTGTCTCTGTGTGTCTCTGTGTGTCTCTGTGTCTCCACGTGTCTCTGTGTGTCTCTGTCTGTCTCTGTGTCTCTCTGTCTCTGTGTGTGTCTCTGTGTGTCTCTCTCTCTGTGTGTCTCTCTGTCTCTCAGCGTGGCAGTGAAGGAGGTGCTAGAGAGAGAGTTCGTGGAGCACAGGACGCCCTCCTCCCTGGAGCTGTCTCTGTGTGTCTCTGTGTGTCTCTGTGTCTGTGTCTCCACGTGTCTCCACGTGTCTCTGTGTCTCCGCGTGTCTCTCAGTGTGGCAGTGAAGGAGGTGCTGGAGAGAGAGTTCGTGGAGCACAGGAAGCCCTCCTCCCTGGAGCTGTCTCTGTGTCTCTGTGTGTCTCTGTGTGTCTCTGTGTCTCTGTGTCTCCACGTGTCTCTGTGTGTCTCTGTCTGTCTCTGTGTCTCTCTGTCTCTGTGTGTGTCTCTGTGTGTCTCTCTCTCTCTGTGTGTCTCTCTGTCTCTCAGCGTGGCAGTGAAGGAGGTGCTGGAGAGAGAGTTCGTGGAGCACAGGAAGCCCTCCTCCCTGGAGCTGTCTCTGTGTGTCTCTGTGTGTCTCTGTGTCTCCACGTGTCTCCACGTGTCTCTGTGTCTCCGCGTGTCTCTCAGCGTGGCAGTGAAGGAGGTGCTGGAGAGAGAGTTCGTGGAGCACAGGAAGCCCTCCTCCCTGGAGCTGTCTCTGTGTGTCTCTGTGTGTGTCTCTCTCTGTGTGTGTCTCTCTGTCTCTCAGCGTGGCAGTGAAGGAGGTGCTGGAGAGAGAGTTCGTGGAGCACAGGAAGCCCTCCTCCCTGGAGCTGTCTCTGTGTGTCTCTGTGTGTGTCTCTCTCTGTGTGTGTCTCTCTGTCTCTCAGCGTGGCAGTGAAGGAGGTGCTGGAGAGAGAGTTCGTGGAGCACAGGAAGCCCTCCTCCCTGGAGCTGTCTCTGTGTGTCTCTGTGTGTCTCTGTGTGTCTCTCTCTGTGTGTGTCTCTCTGTCTCTCAGCGTGGCAGTGAAGGAGGTGCTGGAGAGAGAGTTCGTGGAGCACAGGAAGCCCTCCTCCCTGGAGCTGTCTCTGTGTGTCTCTGTGTGTGTCTCTCTCTGTGTGTGTCTCTCTGTCTCTCAGCGTGGCAGTGAAGGAGGTGCTGGAGAGAGAGTTCGTGGAGCACAGGAAGCCCTCCTCCCTGGAGCTGTCTCTGTGTGTCTCTGTGTGTGTCTCTCTCTGTGTGTGTGTCTCTGTCTCTCAGCGTGGCAGTGAAGGAGGTGCTGGAGAGAGAGTTCGTGGAGCACAGGAAGCCCTCCTCCCTGGAGCTGTCTCTGTGTGTCTCTGTGTGTCTCTGTGTGTCTCTCTCTGTGTGTGTCTCTCTGTCTCTCAGCGTGGCAGTGAAGGAGGTGCTGGAGAGAGAGTTCGTGGAGCACAGGAAGCCCTCCTCCCTGGAGCTGTCTCTGTGTGTCTCTGCGTGTGTCTCTCTCTGTGTGTGTCTCTCTGTCTCTCAGCGTGGCAGTGAAGGAGGTGCTGGAGAGAGAGTTCGTGGAGCACAGGAAGCCCTCCTCCCTGGAGCTGTCTCTGTGTGTCTCTGTGTGTCTCTCTCTGTGTCTCCGCGTGTCTCTCAGCGTGGCAGTGAAGGAGGTGCTGGAGAGAGAGTTCGTGGAGCACAGGAAGCCCTCCTCCCTGGAGCTGTCTCTGTGTCTCTGTGTGTCTCTGTGTGTCTCTGTGTGTCTCTGTGTGTGTCTCTGTGTGTGTCTCTGTGTGTCTCTGTGTCTCTGTGTCTCTGTCTGTCTCTGTGTGTCTCTCTCTGTCTGTGTTTCTGTGTGTCTCTCTGTGTCTCCACGTGTCTCTGTGTCTCTGTGTGTCTCTGTCTCCACGTGTCTCTCTGTGTATCTCCACGTGTCTCTCAGCGTGGCAGTGAAGGAGGTGCTGGAGAGAGAGTTCGTGGAGCACAGGAAGCCATCCTCCCTGGAGCTGTCTCTGTGTGTCTCTGTCTGTCTCTGTGTCTCTCTGTCTCCACGTGTCTCCACGTGTCTCTGTGTCTCCGCGTGTCTCTCAGCGTGGCAGTGAAGGAGGTGCTGGAGAGAAAGTTCGTGGAGCACAGGAAGCCCTCCTCCCTGGAGCTGTCTCTGTGTGTCTCTGTGTGTCTCTGTGTGTCTCTGTGTCTCTCTGTCTCTGTGTGTGTCTCTGTGTGTCTCTCTCTGTGTGTGTCTCTCTCTCTGTGTGTCTCTCTGTCTCTCAGCGTGGCAGTGAAGGAGGTGCTAGAGAGAAAGTTCGTGGAGCACAGGAAGCCCTCCTCCCTGGAGCTGTCTCTGTGTGTCTCTGTGTGTCTCTCTCTCTGTGTGTCTCTCTGTCTCTCAGCGTGGCAGTGAAGGAGGTGCTAGAGAGAGAGTTTGTGGAGCACAGGAAGCCATCCTCCCTGGAGCTGTCTCTGTGTCTCTGTGTGTCTCTGTGTGTCTCTGTGTGTCTCTGTGTGTCTCTGTGTGTGTCTCTGTGTGTGTCTCTGTGTGTCTCTGTGTCTCTCTGTCTCTGTGTGTGTCTCTGTGTGTCTCTCTCTGTGTGTGTCTCTCTCTGTGTGTGTCTCTCTGTCTCTCAGCGTGGCAGTGAAGGAGGTGCTAGAGAGAGAGTTCGTGGAGCACAGGAAGCCATCCTCCCTGGAGCTGTCTCTGTGTGTCTCTGTGTGTCTCTGTGTGTCTCTGTGTGTCTCTGTGTGTCTCTGTGTGTGTCTCTGTGTGTGTCTCTGTGTGTCTCTGTGTCTCTCTGTCTCTGTGTGTGTCTCTGTGTGTCTCTCTCTGTGTGTGTCTCTCTCTGTGTGTGTCTCTCTGTCTCTCAGCGTGGCAGTGAAGGAGGTGCTGGAGAGAGAGTTCGTGGAGCACAGGAAGCCCTCCTCCCTGGAGCTGTCTCTGTGTCTCTGTGTGTCTCTGTGTGTCTCTGTGTGTCTCTCTCTGTGTCTCCGCGTGTCTCTCAGCGTGGCAGTGAAGGAGGTGCTGGAGAGAGAGTTCGTGGAGCACAGGAAGCCATCCTCCCTGGAGCTTGGACGCGTGGCAGGGCGCCTGGGGCTCGAGCGAGAGGTGGTGCGGGTGTGGTTCTGTAATCGTCGCCAGCGTCAGAAGCGGGTGAAAAGCTCCCTGCAGCAGCAGCAGCAGGGCGCCCCGGGCCTGGCCACGGGCTCGGTGCTGCAGGGAGTCGCAGCTGCTGCTGCCGCTGTCACGGGGCCACAGCGGCAGTGGTGACGATACAGAGCCCTGCACCATGTATAATGCACACTGCACAATGTACAATGCACACTGCACAATGTACAATGCACACTGCACCATGCACAATGTACAATTCACCATGCACCATGCCCACTCACCATGCACTCTACACCCTGCACCCTACACCATGCACCCTACACCATGCACCATGCACACTGCACCATGCACTCTACACCATGCACCCTACACCATGATCCCTACACCATGCACCCTACACCCTACAACATGCACCATGCACCCTACACCCTGCACCCTATACCATGCACCATGCACCCTACACCATGCACCCTACACCATGCACTCTACACCCTACACCATGCACCATGCACTCTACACCCTACACCATGCACCCTACACCATGCACCCTACACCATGCACCATGCACTCTACACCCTACACCATGAACCATGCACTCTACACCCTACACCATGCACCATGCACTCTACACCCTACACCATGCATCTTACACCATGCATCCTACACCATGCACCCTACATCCTACACCATGCACCCTAGATCCTACACCATGCACCATGCACTCTACATCCTACACCATGCACCATGCACCCTACACCATGCACCCTACACCATGCACCATGCACTCTACACCATGCACCATGCACCCTACACCCTGCACCATGCACCTTACACCATGCACCCTACACCATGCACCCTACACCATGCACCATGCACTCTACACCCTGCACCATGCACAATGCATACTGCACCCTCACCCTGCACCATTGCACACTGCACCTGCACCATGTACCATTCAACACCCTGCACCATTGAACACCCTGCACAATGATACATTGTAGTTGGGAATGATGCAGCCTCACGAGGTAGTACACAATTTATCGACCACGGAAGGATGATTACTGATGCTGCTGATGACATAGATGGCACTGCTGATGATACTCATGATGATGATGGTGACGACGATTATGCTGATGATGTTAATGATGGTGTTGATGATGGTGGTGCTGCTGATGATGATGCTGATGATGGTGGTGCTGCTGATGATGATATTGATGATGGTGGTGCTGCTGATGATGATGTTGATGATGATGTTGATGATGGTGGTTCTGCTGATGATGATGTTGATGATGATGGTGTTGATGATGGTGGTGCTGCTGATGATGATGTTGATGATGGTGGTGCTGCTGATGATGAAGTTGATGATGGTGGTGCTGCTGATGATGATGTTGATGATGGTGGTTCTGCTGATGATGATGTTGATGATGTTGATGATGGTGGTGCTGCTGCTGATGATGATGTTAATGATGTTAATGATGGTGTTGATGATGGTGGTGCTGCTGCTGATGATGATGTTGATTATGGTGATGATGATGTTGATGATGATGTTGATGATGGTGGTGCTGATGATGATGTTGATGATGATGGTGGTGCTGCTGCTGATGATGATGATGATGATGTTGATGATGGTGGTGCTGCTGCTGATGATGATGTTGATGATGGTGGTGCTGCTGCTGATGATGATGTTGATGATGATGGTGTTGATGATGGTGGTGCTGCTGCTGATGATGATGGTGCTGATGATGATGATGGTGATGATGATGGTGGTGCTGCTGCTGATGATGGTGCTGATGATGATGTTGATGGTGATGATGATGATGTTGATGGTGATAATGATGATGTTGATGATGTTGATGCTGCTGCTGATGATGATGATGCTGATGATGATGATGTTGATGATGATGGTGCTGCTGATGATGATGGTGATGGTGGTGCGAACACACGGCATTGTGTGCGAATCAGAATTTGCAATACGTGAGTGCTGATGACGACGCTGCTGATGATTTTGTTGATGATGATGCTGATGATGATGTTGATGATAATAAAACAATCACGCTCAGACACGTGGTGTCCTGAGACTAACCCTGACGACGCCTGCTGCTGCTGTATATGTGGAGTCTGCGTCTCTCATCATCATCACGGAGGCTAGGAGATGTTGACTACCTCGCCTGGTCTACAGGAGGTCGTGGGTTCCATCCCTGCTGCTGTATATGTGGAGTCTGCGTCTCTCTCTCATCATCATCACGGTGGCTATGATATGTTAACTACCTCGCCTGGTCTACAGGAGATGTTGACTACCTCGCCTGGTCTACAGGAGGTCGTGGGTTCGATCCCGGTTTGTGGAGTCTGCGTCTCTCTCATCATCATCATCACGGTGGCTATGAGATGTTGACTACCTCGCCTGGTCTACAGGAGATGTTGACTACCTCGCCTGGTCTACAGGAAATGTTAACTACCTCGCCTGGTCTACAGGAGGTCGTGGGTTCGATCCCGGTTTGTGGAGTCTGCGTCTCTCTCATCATCATCATCATCACGGTGGCTATGAGATGTTGACTACCTCGCCTGGTCTACAGGAGATGTTGACTACCTCGCTGGTCTACAGGAGGTCGTGGGTTCCATCCCGGTTTGTGGAGTCTGCGTCTCTCTCATCATCATCATCACGGTGGCTATGAGATGTTGACTACCTCGCCTGGTCTACAGGAGATGTTGACTACCTCGCCTGGTCTACAGGAGGTCGTGGGTTCCATCCCGGTATGTGGAGTCTGCGTCTCTCTCATCATCATCATCACGGTGGCTATGAGATGTTGACTACCTCGCCTGGTCTACAGGAGATGTTGACTACCTCGCCTGGTCTACAGGAGGTCGTGGGTTCCATCCCGGTATGTGGAGTCTGCGTCTCTCTCATCATCATCATCACGGTGGCTATGAGATGTTGACTACCTCGCCTGGTCTACAGGAGATGTTGACTACCTCGCCTGGTCTACAGGAGGTCGTGGGTTCCATCCCGGCATGTGGAGTCTGCGTCTCTCTCCCCGTTCGTGGTCGCGTGGATTTTTCTGGGGGTCCTCGCGGTGTGGCCCCCCACCCCCTCCCTCTTCCTCCTCCTCCTCCTCCTCCACACCCACGCAGCCGCATGGAGAATCAGCAGATGCTACCACCACCACCCCCACCGCAGCGCCACCGCTCCCCCAAGCTCACAACAACAACAACAACAACAACAACCATCACCACCAATTAATCCGTCAATTAACGCCGTCGCTTTTGTCTCGCCCGGAGCGTGGGAAATATTAGAAGAGACCAGCGAGGAGCGGTGGCGCAGTGGTTAGGGCGCTGTGCCGGACCCTCCCCCCCCCCCCCCCCCCACTAGGTCGACTCGGCCTTAAAAGTGAAGGCAGGAGGAGGGGGGGTGCTGATGTTCGCCTACGCGGCTAAGGCCGTGGAATGACACGTGACATGTGGGCCGATCTCTGCCTGGCCCACCAACCCCCACTGATCAGTCGTAGCGAATGTTTGAGAGATGGGGGGGGGTGAGTGGGTGAGTGGGTGGGTGAGTGGGTGAGTGGGTGGGTGGGTGAGTGGGTGAGTGAGTGAGTGGGTGAGTGGGTGGGTGAGTGGGTGAGTGAGTGGATGAGTGGGTGAGTGAGTGGGTGAGTGAGTGGATGAGTGGGTGAGTGAGTGGGTTGGTGAGTGGGTGAGTGAGTGAGTGGGTGAGTGGGTGGGTGGGTGAGTGAGTGAGTGGGTGAGTGGGTTGGTGGGTGGGTTGGTGAGTGAGTGGGTGAGTGGGTGGGTGAGTGGGTGAGTGAGTGGGTGGGTGAGTGGGTGGGTGGGTGAGTGAGTGAGTGGGTGAGTGGGTGAGTGAGTGGGTGGGTGAGTGGGTGGGTGGGTGGGTGAGTGAGTGAGTGAGTGGGTGGGTGGGTGAGTGAGTGAGTGAGTGGGTGGGTGAGTGGGTGGGTGAGTGAGTGAGTGAGTGAGTGGGTTGGTGGGTGGGTGGGTGAGTGAGTGAGTGAGTGGGTGGGTGAGTGAGTGAGTGAGTGAGTGGGTGGGTGAGTGGGTGGGTGAGTGAGTGAGTGAGTGGGTTGGTGGGTGGGTGAGTGAGTGAGTGAGTGGGTGGGTGAGTGGGTGAGTGAGTGGGTTGGTGAGTGGGTGAGTGGGTGAGTGGGTGAATGGGTGAGTGAGCGAGTGGGTGAGTAGGTGGGTGGGTGGGTGAGTGAATGTGTGAGTGGGTGGGTGAGTGGGTGAGTGAGTGGGTGAGTGAGTGAGTGAGTGGGTGGGTGAGTGGGTGAGTGAGTGGGTTGGTGAGTGGGTGAGTGGGTGAGTGGGTGAATGGGTGAGTGAGCGAGTGGGTGAGTAGGTGGGTGGGTGGGTGAGTGAATGTGTGAGTGGGTGGGTGAGTGGGTGAGTGAGTGGGTGAGTGAGTGAGTGGGTGAGTGGGTGGGTGAGTGGGTGAGTGAGTGGGTTGGTGAGTGGGTGAGTGGGTGAATGGGTGAGTGAGCGAGTGGGTGAGTAGGTGGGTGGGTGGGTGAGTGAATGTGTGAGTGGGTGGGTGAGTGGGTGAGTGGGTGAGTGAGTGAGTGAGTGAGTGAGTGGGTGGGTGAGTGGGTGGGTGAGTGAGTGAGTGGGTGAGTGAGTGGGTGAGTGGGTGGGTGAGTGAGTGGGTGGGTCAGTGAGTGAGTGGGTGGGTGAGTGAGTGGGTGAGTGGGTAAGTGAGTGAGTGAGTGGGTGGGTGAGTGGGTGAGTGAGTGGGTGAGTGAGTGAGTGAGTGGGTGGGTGGGTGAGTGGGTGAGTGAGTGGGTGAGTGAATGAATGAGTGAGTGGATGAGTGGGTGAGTGAATGAGTGGGTGAGTGAGTGAGTGAGTGGGTGGGTGAGTGAGTGAGTGGGTGAGTGGGTGGGTGGGTGAGTGATTGGGTGGGTGGGTGAGTGGGTGAGTGGGTGAGTGGGTGAGTGAGTGGGTGAGTGAGTGGTGGGTGGGTGAGTGAGTGGGTGAGTGAGTGGGTGAATGAGTGAGTGGATGGGTGTGTGGGTGGGTGCGTGAGTGAGTGGGTGAGTGAGTGGTGAGTGGGTGAGTGAGTGCGTGGGTGAGTGAGTGGGTGAGTGGGTGAGTGGGTGGGTGAGTGAGTGGGTGAGTGAGTGGGTGGGTGAGTGGGTGAGTGGGTGGGTGAGTGAATGGGTGAGTGGGTGAGTGAGTGGGTGAGTGAGTGGGTGAGCGAGTGAGTGGGTGAGCGAGTGAGTGGGTGGGTGGGTGAGTGAGTGGGTGGGTGGGTGAGTGAGTGAGTGAGTGGGTGTGTGGGTGGGTGAGTGAGTGGGTGAGTGAGTGGGTGGATGAGTGGGTGGGTGAGTGGGTGGGTAAGTGGGTGGGTGGGTGAGTGGGTGGGTGGGTGGGTGGGTGGGTGAGTGAGTGGGTGGGTGGGTGAGTGGGTGGATGAGTGGGTGGGTGAGTGAGTGGGTGTGTGGGTGAGTGAGTGAGTGAGTGGGTGGGTGGGTGGGTGGGTGAGTGAGTGGGTGTGTGGGTGAGTGAGTGAGTGAGTGGGTGGGTGGGTGGGTGAGTGAGTGAGTGTGTGGGTAAGTGAGTGGGTGGGTGAGTGGGTGAGTGGGTGAGTGGGTGGGTGGGTGAGTGAGTGAGTGAGTGGGTGGGTGAGTGGGTGAGTGGGTGAGTGGGTGAGTGAGTGGATGAGTGAGTGGGTGAGTGGGTGGGTGGGTGAGTGGGTGGGTGAGTGGGTGGGTGAGTGGGTGGGTGAGTGAGTGAGTGGGTGAGTGGATGAGTGAGTGGGTGAGTGAGTGGGTGGGTGAGTGAGTGGGTGGGTGGGTGAGTGAGTGAGTGAGTGGGTGGGTGGGTGAGTGGGTGGGTGGGTGAGTGAGTGAGTGGGTGGGTGAGTGGGTGAGTGAGTGGGTGGTGGTGAGTGGGTGAGTGGGTGAGTGGGTGAATGGGTGAGTGAGCGAGTGGGTGAGTAGGTGGGTGAGTGAATGTGTGAGTGGGTGGGTGAGTGGGTGAGTGAGTGGGTGAGTGGGTGAGTGAGTGAGTGAGTGAGTGGGTGGGTGAGTGAGTGGGTGAGTGAATGGGTTGGTGAGTGGGTGAGTGGGTGAGTGGGTGAATGGGTGAGTGAGCGAGTGGGTGAGTAGGTGGGTGGGTGGGTGAGTGAATGTGTGAGTGGGTGGGTGAGTGGGTGAGTGAGTGGGTGAGTGAGTGAGTGGGTGAGTGGGTGGGTGAGTGGGTGAGTGAGTGGGTTGGTGAGTGGGTGAGTGGGTGAGTGGGTGAATGGGTGAGTGAGCGAGTGGGTGAGTAGGTGGGTGGGTGGGTGAGTGAATGTGTGAGTGGGTGGGTGAGTGGGTGAGTGGGTGAGTGAGTGGGTGGGTGAGTGGGTGGGTGAGTGGGTGAGTGAGTGGGTGAGTGGGTGGGTGAGTGAGTGGGTGGGTCAGTGAGTGAGTGGGTGGGTGAGTGAGTGGGTGAGTGGGTAGGTGAGTGAGTGGGTGGGTGAGTGGGTGAGTGAGTGGGTGAGTGAGTGAGTGAGTGGGTGGGTGGGTGGGTGAGTGGGTGAGTGAGTGGGTGAGTGAATGAATGAGTGAGTGGATGAGTGGGTGAGTGAATGAGTGGGTGAGTGAGTGGGTGGGTGAGTGAGTGAGTGGGTGAGTGGGTGGGTGGGTGAGTGATTGGGTGAGTGGGTGAGTGGGTGAGTGGGTGAGTGAGTGAGTGGGTGAGTGAGTGGTGGGTGGGTGAGTGAGTGGGTGAGTGAGTGGGTGAATGAGTGAGTGGATGGGTGAGTGGGTGGGTGCGTGAGTGAGTGGGTGAGTGGTGAGTGGGTGAGTGAGTGCGTGGGTGAGTGAGTGGGTGAGTGGGTGAGTGGGTGGGTGAGTGAGTGGGTGAGTGAGTGGGTGGGTGAGTGGGTGAGTGGGTGGGTGAGTGAATGGGTGAGTGGGTGAGTGAGTGGGTGAGTGAGTGGGTGAGCGAGTGAGTGGGTGAGCGAGTGAGTGGGTGGGTGGGTGAGTGAGTGGGTGGGTGGGTGAGTGAGTGAGTGAGTGGGTGTGTGGGTGGGTGAGTGAGTGGGTGAGTGAGTGGGTGGATGAGTGGGTGGGTGAGTGGGTGGGTAAGTGGGTGGGTGGGTGAGTGGGTGGGTGGGTGGGTGGGTGGGTGGGTGAGTGAGTGAGTGGGTGGGTGGGTGGGTGAGTGGGTGAGTGAGTGGGTGGATGAGTGGGTGGGTGAGTGAGTGGGTGTGTGGGTGAGTGAGTGAGTGAGTGGGTGGGTGGGTGGGTGAGTGAGTGGGTGTGTGGGTGAGTGAGTGAGTGAGTGGGTGGGTGGTGGGTGAGTGAGTGAGTGTGTGGGTAAGTGAGTGAGTGGGTGAGTGGGTGGGTGGGTGAGTGAGTGAGTGGGTGGGTGGGTGAGTGGGTGGGTGGGTGAGTGGGTGAGTGAGTGGGTGAGTGGGTGAGTGAGTGGATGAGTGAGTGGGTGAGTGGGTGGGTGAGTGGGTGGGTGAGTGGGTGGGTGGGTGAGTGGGTGGGTGAGTGAGTGAGTGGGTGAGTGGATGAGTGAGTGGGTGAGTGAGTGGGTGGGTGAGTGAGTGGGTGAGTAGGTGGGTGGGTGGGTGGGTGAGTGGGTGAGTGGGTGGATGAGTAAGTGGGTGAGTGAGTGGGTGGGTGAGTGGGTGAGTGGGTGAGTGGGTGGGTGAGTGGGTGGGTGGGTGGGTGGGTGAGTGGGTGGGTGAGTGAGTGAGTGGGTGAGTGGGGGGGTGAGTGGGTGAGTGAATGAGTGAGTGGATGAGTGGGTGAGTGAGTGAGTGAGTGGGTGAGTGGTTGAGTGGGTGAGTGGGTGAGTGGGTGGGTGAGTGAGTGGGTGGGTGTGTGGGTGAGTGAGTCAGTGGGTGAGTGAATGGGTGGGTGAGTGAGTGGGTGGGTGGTTGGGTGAGTGAGTGAGTCAGTGAGTGAGTGAGTGAGTGGGTGAGTGAGTGAGTGGGTGAGTGGGTGGGTGAGTGGGTGAGTGAGTGGGTGAGTGAGTGGGTGAGTGGGTGAATGAGTGAGTGGGTGAGTGAGTGGGTGGGTGAGTGGGTGAGTGAGTGAGTTGGTGAGTGAGTGGGTGAGTGAGTGGGTGAGTGGGTGGGTGAGTGAGTGGGTGAGTGAGTGTGTGAGTGGGTGAGTGAGTGAGTGGGTGAGTGAATGAGTGGGTGAGTGAGTGGGTGAATGGGTGAGTGAGTGGGTGAATGAGTGGGTGAGTGAGTGGGTGGGTGAGTGGGTGAGTGAGTGGGTGAGTGAGTGGATGAGTGAGTGAGTGAGTGGGTGAGTGGGTGAGTGAGTGGGTGAGTGAGTGGGTGAGCGGGTGAGTGAGTGGTTGAGTGGGTGAGTGGGTGAGTGAGTGAGTTGGTGAGTGGGTGAGTGAGTGGATGAGTGGGTGAGTGGGTTGGTGAGTGGGTGAGTGAGTGAGTGGGTGAGTGGGTGGGTGAGTGAGTGAATGAGTGAGTAGATGAGTGAGTGAGTGGGTGAGTGAGTGACACAGGCTGGAGAAGAAATGGAGCTGCTGTCTGTTTGGGCGGGGTTTATATAAGGGGGCGGGACGTTTGGGGGAGGAGGGGCGGAGTTATGCAAATCAGTTATGCTAATGAGGTATGCAAATGAATATGCTAATGAGGGTTGGGGTCGTACCGCGTTCATCGCACGCCGGTCCCCAGAGCGAAGGCCACGGGGGAGGGAAGGGTCGTCGCCCGAAACGTCGCAGGTGAGACTCGCACGTGCCGTTGGGGAAGGAGCGTGTGTGTGTACATGCGTGTGTGTGTACCTGTGTGTGTGTGTACCTGTGTGTACACGTGTGTGTGTGTACCTGTGTGTGTACATGTGTGTGTGTGTGTACATGTGTGTGTGTGTGTACCTGTGTGTGTACATGTGTGTGTGTGTGTACATGTGTGTGTGTGTACATGCGTGTGTGTATGTGTGTGTACATGTGTGTGTGTGTGTGTACATGTGTGTGTACCTGTGTGTGTGTGTACACGTGTGTGCGTGTACATGTGTGTGTACATGTGTGTGTGTGTACATGTGTGTGTGTACATGCGTGTGTGTGTACATGCGTGTGTGTGTACATGTGTGTGTACCTGTGTGTGTGTACACGTATGTGTGTACATGTGCGTGTGTGTGTTCACGTGTGTGTGTACCTGTGTGTGTGTACATGTGTCTGTGTGTACCTGTGTGTATGTGTGTACCTGTGTGTGTGTGTACCTGTGTGTACATGTGTCTGTGTGTACCTGTGTGTGTGTGTGTACCTGTGTGTGTGTGTACCTGTGTGTACCTGTGTGTGTGTACCTGTGTGTACCTGTGTGTATGTGTGTACCTGTGTGTGTGTGTGTACCTGTGTGTACCTGTGTGTGTGTGTGTACCTGTGTGTACCTGTGTGTGTGTGTGTACCTGTGTGTACCTGTGTGTGTGTGTACCTGTGTGTACCTGTGTGTGTGTGTACCTGTGTGTACCTGTGTGTGTGTACCTGTGTGTGTGTGTGTACCTGTGTGTGTGTGTGTACCTGTGTGTGTACCTGTGTGTACCTGTGTGTGTGTACCTGTGTGTGTCTGTACCTGTGTGTACCTGTGTGCGTGTGTGTGTACCTGTGTGTACATGTGTGTGTGTGTACCTGTGTGTGTGTGTACCTGTGTGTACATGTGTCTGTGTGTACCTGTGTGTGTGTCTGTACCTGTGTGTGTGTGTGTGTACCTGTGTGTACCTGTGTGTGTGTGTGTACCTGTGTGTGTGTGTACCTGTGTGTGTGTACCTGTGTGCGTGTGTGTGTATGAGCGGTGGGTGTAGTGGTTAGCGCTACGAACCCAGCGACCCGAGTTCGATTCCCGCTCACGGCCACCAGCACCACCAATGACGATTATCTGACCTTCCCCTAGGTCGACTCAGCCTCAAATGAGTAGCTGGTGCGGTTTGTAAACATCGCCACTGGGGGAGAGACAAAGGCGGTCGGGCGTGGTGCTGGTAGCCACCCACCCCCTCGTGTGCCACAGTGCCGGTAGCCTTCATAGGTGCTGCTCGCTAACAGCACTTGCCCCAACAGTCTGTTAGAGGCTACACGGGGGAGCTTTGTCTGTGTGTCTACCTTCACAGGTGCTGTCGCTACTAACAGCACTTGCCCCTGCAGCCTGTTGAGGCTACACGGGGGGGGGAGGACCTTTGTATTTGGGAGCGGTGGCGCAGCGGTTAGCGCCGCACCGGTAGAGACCCGGGTTCGATTCCCGCTCACGGCCGCCACCCCCTAGGTCGACTCAGCCTCAAATTAGTACCTGTTGCGGAATGCAGACGTCAGTGGTTTGTTGTTTGTTGTTGTTTTGTTGTTGTGTGTTGTTGTGTGTTGTGTTGTTGTGTTGTGGATGTGTGTTGTTGTGTTGTGGTTGTGTGTTGTGTGTTGGTGTGTGTTGTTGTGTGTTGGTGTGTTGTTGTTGCGTTGTAGTTGTGTGTTGTTGTTGCGTTGTGATTGCGTTGTGGTTGTGTGTTGTTGTGTGTTGCTGTTGTGTTGTTGTTGTGTTGTTGTTGCGTTGTAGTTGTGTGTTGTTGTTGCGTTGTGGTTGTGTGTTGTTGTTGCGTTGTAGTTGTGTGTTGTTGTTGCGTTGTAGTTGTGTGTTGTTGTTGCGTTGTAGTTGTGTGTTGTTGTTGCGTTGTAGTTGTGTGTTGTTGTTGCGTTGTGGTTGTGTGTTGTTGTTGCGTTGTAGTTGTGTGTTGTTGTTGCGTTGTGGTTGTGTGTTGTTGTTGCGTTGTAGTTGTGTGTTGTTGTTGCGTTGTAGTTGTGTGTTGTTGTTGCGTTGTAGTTGTGTGTTGTTGTTGCGTTGTAGTTGTGTGTTGTTGTTGCGTTGTAGTTGTGTGTTGTTGTTGCGTTGTAGTTGTGTGTTGTTGTTGCGTTGTGGTTGTGTGTTGTTGTTGCGTTGTAGTTGTGTGTTGTTGTTGCGTTGTAGTTGTGTGTTGTTGTTGCGTTGTAGTTGTGTGTTGTTGTTGCGTTGTAGTTGTGTGTTGTTGTTGCGTTGTAGTTGTGTGTTGTTGTTGCGTTGTAGTTGTGTGTTGTTGTTGCGTTGTAGTTGTGTGTTGTTGTTGCGTTGTAGTTGTGTGTTGTTGTTGCGTTGTAGTTGTGTGTTGTTGTTGCGTTGTAGTTGTGTGTTGTTGTTGCGTTGTGGTTGCGTTGTGGTTGTGTGTTGTGTGTTGCTGATCTTCGTTCACTGCCCACAACTGCTGATCCTGCTGATGCTGATCCTGCTGATGCTGCTGCTGATGCTGCTACTGCTGATGATGCAGAACAAAGACAAAGATGCCCCGTGTAGCCTGTAACAGACTGTAGGGGCAAGTGCTGTTAGCGAGCACCTATGAAGGCCGGCACGGCACACGAGGGGGTGGGTGGCCAGCACCACGCCCGGCCGCCTTTGTCTCCCCAGTGGCGATATTTACTACACACCGCACCAGTGATTATCTGAACCGGTCCTGGGCCTCCCCTAGGTCGACTCAGCCTCAAATGAGTAGCTGGTGTAGCGGTGTGTAGTAAACATCGCCACTGGGGAGACAAAGGCGGCCGGGCGTGGTGCTGGCCACCCACCCCCTCGTGTGCCACAGTGCCGGCCTTCATAGGTGCTCGCTAACAGCACTTGCCCCTACAGTCTGTTAAGGCTATACGGGGGATCTTTAGCAAACACGTACACACACATACATACACACACATACATACACACACACACGTACACACACACGTACACACACACACGTACACACACACACATACACACACACATGTAAACACACACACGTACACACATCCACACACACGTACACACACACGTACACACACACACACACACGTAGACACACACACACACGTACACACACACGTACACACACACACACACACGTACACACACACGTACACACACACACACACACGTACACACACACACACACACGTACACACACACGTAGACACACACACACACGTACACACACACGTAGACACACACACACGTAAACAGTACACATACATACACGTCCACACACACACGTACACACACGTCCACACACGTCCACACACACACGTACACACACACACGTACACACACACACGTACACACACGTCCACACACACACGTACACACACACACGTACACACACGTCCACACACACACACACACGTCCACACAAACGTACACACAACAACAACCGCCATTCGCCACTAAGTGGCGGTGACGTCACCACGACGCTTGTGCCAGGCCATGTGCACCTTGAGGCCACGTGAAGTGTCGAACGCCCGCTGGCAGGAGGTCACGGGGCAGACCCAGCAGGTGCCACGGGTCGACTGACCGAGATGACCGAGACGACTGGCTGATGCACCACCTGTGCCCCCTACTGTGCCAACTTGCTGTGCTTTAGCCACCCGGCGCTCCGCTCGTTGTTGTGAGCGTCGCTCCTCCGTTCTCCGTTGTTGGAGGGCGACTGCCTCCAACTGTCCAGTAGCGTCCTTCACGAGCCTCCTCCTCCACAGAGGCCGATCTTGACACCGCTGGTACCAGTCATCGGCAAGTCCAATCAGCCATGTACCACACACGTGTCGGTGATGTGCACGTCTTCTTCGAACGCTGGGGAGCCGGACAAGCCCCTCTCTGCACCAGCGTGGACGGCACCCTCGTGGTGTTCACCTTCTGAAGCGCTCGCTCGTCACCGTGGCGTGCGCGATGACCACCACCACAACCACCACCACCACAACCACCACCACAACCACCACCACCACAACCACCACCACGTGGCTTTTATTTAGTGTTGTGCGCGTCGCATTTAGCGCCACAGTGCCTGTGTGTCTTCTTGGTTCTTTCGGTAAAGTCACGTAGAAGGGAAATAATAAAATAATAAAATAAAACATAATAAAATTATTCTCACGACGTTTCGGCCACAACGCAAGCAGCCGTCATCAGGTGAAGATCAGGTCTGTCGGGGAGACAGCGTCTGAATGAAACAGCACCACGCTTGGAGCGTATATTTAAGCTGGGTTGGAAGGGGGGGGAAGGGCGCCTTGACAAAACAATTTGCATATCAAGATGAATTTAGCATATTTATGGGCATATTTATGGGAAATGCAGGTATGTGATTAGTACTACTTATGCCCGTGCATTATGCAGGATTAGCAGCATCAAAGGGAGGGAATATGGGAAATGCAGGTGTGTGATTAGTACTACTGATGTCCGTGCATTATGCAGGATTAGCAGCATCAAAGGGAGGGGATATGGGAAATGCAGGTGTGTGATTAGTACTACTTATGCCCGTGCATTATGCAGGATTAGCAGCATCAAAGGGAGGGAATATGGGAACTGCAGGTGTGTGATTAGTGCTACTCATGCCCGTGCATTATGCAGGATTAGCAGCATCAAAGGGAGGGGATAGGGGTAGCACTAATAAAGGGAAGGAGTGTTAATAGTATGTAGCTGCGGCAACTCGAAACCACCACGTAACAATAAGAATTGTGACCGAATTTTCACAATCAACCTGACCTTCCGCTGATCTTCCTGCGTTGCCCTTTGATGTCCGCCCTCCCCCGCCCAGGCACCCATCACCTCCGCCCATGGAGACCGCGTCCTGCCGCAAGGGATACTCGGTCCTCTTCCGCTCGGGGGTTCCTCGCGGTGAAGGCCCTCGCCACCAGGAAGGCCCTCACCACGAAGGCCCTCGCCACGAAGGTCCTCACTACCAAGGTCCTCACTACCAAGGCCCTCACTACCAAGGCCCTCACCACCACGAAGGTCCTCACCACGAAGGCCCTCACCACCAAGGCCTTCACCACCAGGAAGGCCCTCACCACGAAGGCCCTCGCCACCAGGAAGGCCCTCACCACCACCAGGAGGAAGGCCCTCACCACCACCAGGAGGAAGGCCCTCACCACCACCAGGAGGAAGGCCCTCACCACCACCAGGAGGAAGGCCCTCACCACCACCAGGAGGAAGGCCCTCACCACCACCAAGTCCCTCACCACCAGGAGGGCCCTCACGAGGAAGGCCCTCACCACCACCAGGAGGAAGGCCCTCACCACCACCAAGTCCCTCACCACCAGGAGGGCCCTCACGAGGAAGGCCCTCACCACCACCAGGAGGAAGGCCCTCACCACCACCAGGAGGAAGGCCCTCACCACCACCAAGTCCCTCACCACCAGGAGGGCCCTCACGAGGAAGGCCCTCACCAGGAAGGCCCTCACCAGGAAGGCCCTCACCACGAAGTCCCTCACCAGGAAGGCCCTCACCACGAAGGCCCTCACCACGAAGGCCCTCACCACCACCAGCAGGAAGGCCCTCACCAGGAAGGCCCCCACCACCAAGTCCCTCACCACCAGGAGGAAGGCCCTCACGAGGAAGGCCCTCACCACCACCAAGTCCCTCACCACCAAGTCCCTCACCACCAGGAGGAAGGCCCTCACCACCACCAGGAGGAAGGCCCTCACGAGGAAGGCCCTCACCACCACCAAATCCCTCACCACCAAGTCCCTCACCACCAGGAGGAAGGCCCTCACCACCACCAGGAGGAAGGCCCTCACCATCACGAAGTCCCTCACCACCAGGACGAAGGCCCTCACCACCACCAGGAGGAAGGCCCGGTGTACCGCGTGCCGGCGCTGCTGCTGCTGCCCGGCCCTCGTCACGGGGCCCTGGTGGCGCTGGCCGAGGAGCGGCGATCGGCTCACGACCACGACGCCGGCCTGCTGGTGTCACGACGCGCCGCCCTGACCGGGGGCACGCAGCTGCAGGTGAGGGGTGATTTGTGAGGGTGAGGGGATTGGTGAGGGGATTGGTGAGGGGGGGGGGGTGGTGAGGGGGGTGGTGAGGAGATGATGAGGGGATTGGTGAGGGAATTTGAGATTTGTGAGGGGATTGGTGAGGGAATTTGGGATTTGTGAGGGGATTTGTGAGGGGATTGGTGAGGGGATTTGTGAGGGGATTGGGGATTTGTGAGGGGATTTGTGAGGGGATTGGGGATTTGTGAGGGGATTTGTGAGGGGATTTGTGAAGGAATTGAGGATTTGTGAGGGGATTTGTGAGGTGATTTGTGAGGGAATTGAGGATTTGTGAGGGGATTTGTGAGATGGCGAGCGGATTGGTGAGGAGATCGTGAGGGGATTGGTGAGGGGATTTGTGAGGGGATTGGTGAGGGGATTTGTGAGGGGATTGGGGATTTGTGAGGGGATTTGTGAGGGGATTGGGGATTTGTGAGGGGATTTGTGAAGGAATTGAGGATTTGTGAAGGAATTGAGGATTTGTGAGGGGATTTGTGAGGGAATTGGTGAGGGAATTGGGGATTTGTGAGGGGATTTGTGAGGGAATTTGTGAGGGAATTGGGGATTTGTGAGGGGATTTGTGAGATGGCGAGCGGATTGGTGAGGAGATCGTGAGGGGATTTGTGAGGGGATTGGTGAGGGGATTGGTGAGGAATCGGCTCACGACCACGACGCCGGCCTGCTGGTGTCACGACGTGCCGCCCTGACCGGGGGCACGCAGCTGCAGGTGAGGGGGGGGGGGGTGAGGGGGGTGGTGAGGAGATGGTGAGGGGATTGGTGAGGGAATTGGGGATTTGTGAGGAGATTGGGGATTTGTGAGGGGATTTGTGCGGGGATTTGTGAGGGGATTTGGGATTTGTGAGGGGATTGGTGAGGGGATTTGTGAGGGGATTTGTGAGGGGATTTGTGAGGGGATTTGTGAGGGGATTGGGGGTTTGTGAGGGGATTTGTGAGGGGATTTGTGAGGGGATTGGTGAGGAGATGGTGAGGGGATTGGTGAGGGAATTGGGGATTTGTGAGGGGATTTGTGAGGGGATTGGTGAGGAATCGGCTCACGACCACGACGCCGGACTGCCGCCCTGACCGGGGGCACGCACCTGCAGGTGAGGGGGGGGGGTGAGGGGGGTGGTGAGGAGATGGTGAGGGGATTGGTGAGGAAATTGGGGATTTGTGAGGGGATTGGGGATTTGTGAGGGGATTTGTGAGGGGATTTGTGCGGGGATTTGTGAGGGGATTTGTGAGGGGATTTTTGAGGGGATTTGGGATTTGTGAGGGTATTGGTGAGGGGATTGGTGAGGGGATTTGTGAGGGGATTTGTGAGGGGATTTGTGAGGGGATTTGTGAGGGGATTGGGGGTTTGTGAGGGGATTTGTGAGGGGATTTGTGAGGGGATTTGTGAGGGGATTGGTGAGGGGATTGGTGAGGGGATTTGTGAGGGGATTTGTGAGGGGATTTGTGAGGAGATTTGTGAGGGGATTTGTGAGGGGATTGGGGGTTTGTGAGGGGATTGGTGAGGGGATTGGTGAGGGGATTGGTGAGGGGATTGGGGATTTGTGAGGGGATTTGTGAGCGGATTGGTGATTTGTGAGGGGATTGGTGATTTGTGAGGGGATTTGTGAGGGGATTTGTGAGGGAATTGAGGATTGGTGAGGGGATTTGTGAGGGGATTGGTGAGATGGTGAGGGGATTGGTGAGATGGTGAGGGGATTGGTGAGGAGATCGTGAGGGGATTGGGGCCGGACTGCTGGTGTCACGCCATGCCGCGCTGACCGGGGGCACGCGCCTGCAGGTGAGGGGTGATTGGTGAGGGGGGGGTGGTGAGGGGGGTGGTGAGGAGATGGTGAGGGGATTGGTGAGGGGATTGGTGAGGGGGGGGGTGGTGAGGGGGGTGGTGAGGAGATGGTGAGGGGATTGGTGAGGGGATTGGTGAGGGAACTGGGGGTTTGTGAGGGGATTTGTGAGGGGATTGGTGAGGGGATTGATGACGGGATTGGTGAGGGGATTGGTGAGGGGATTGGGGATTTGTGAGGGGATTGGTGAGGGAATTGGGGATTTGTGAGGGGATTGGTGAGGGGATTGGGGATTTGTGAGGGGATTTGTGAGGGGATTGGTGAGGGGATTGGGGATTTGTGAGGGGATTTGTGAGGGGATTGGTGAGGGGATTGGGGATTTGTGAGGGGATTTGTGAGGGGATTGGTGAGGGGATTGGGGATTGGTGAGGAGATTTGTGAGGGGATTGGTGAGGGGATTGGGGATTTGTGAGGGGATTTGTGAGGGGATTGGTGAGGGGATTGGGGATTTGTGAGGGGATTGGTGAGGGGATTGGGGATTTGTGAGGGGATTTGTGAGGGGATTGGTGAGGGGATTGGGGATTTGTGAGGGGATTTGTGAGGGGATTGGTGAGGGGATTGGGGATTTGTGAGGGGATTTGTCAGGGGATTGGTGAGGGGATTGGTGAGGGAATTGGGGATTTGTGAGGGGATCGTGAGGGGATTGGGGATTTGTGAGGGGATTGGTGAGGGGATTGGTGAGGGGATTGGTGAGGGAATTGGGGATTTGTGAGGGGATTGGTGAGGAGATTTGTGAAGGGATTGGGGATTTGTGAGGGGATTTGTGAGGGGATTGGTGAGGGGATTGGGGATTTGTGAGGGGATTGGTGAGGGGATTGGGGATTTGTGAGGGGATTTGTGAGGGGATTGGTGAGAGGATTGGTGATTTGTGAGGGGATTGGTGATTTGTGAGGGGATTGGTGAGGGGATTGGGGATTTGTGAGGAGATGGTGAGGGAATTGGTCAGGAGATGGTGAGGGAATTGGGGATTGGTGAGGGGATTGTTGAAGGAATTGGTGAGGGGGGATTGGTGAGGGAATTGAGGGTTTGTGAGGGGGTTGTTGAGGGGCTAGCGAGACACTGGACAACGACCCCTCCCCCGCCCCCCCGCCCCCCGCCCCGCCCCACCAGTGGGAGGAGGCGCTTGTGCTGACGACGGCACGCCTGGAGGGCCACCGCTCCATGAGCCCGTGCCCCGTGTACGACGCTCACACGGGCCGCGCCCTGCTCCTCTTCCTCGCCGTGAGCGGCCGCGTCACCGAGGATGAGCAGATCGCCAGTGGCCTCAACCGCGCCCGCTTGGGCCTCGTGAGCAGCATGGACGGGGCCCGCACCTGGGGCCCCGCCTCCGACATCACGGATGCGGCCCTGGGGTCGGCCTTCCTCCGCCGTCGCCGCTGGGCCACCTTCGGCCTGGGGCCCGGCCACGGGGAGCAGCTCCCCTCGGGGCGACTCGTCGTGCCGGCCTACGGATACCGGCGGCGCAGGCGGTGCGGCCGGGGAGCGGGGCCAGAGTCGCTGGCGCTGTACAGCGACGACCACGGCGACACGTGGAGGGCCGGGGCGCCCCTGGCCGTGGGCCCGCCCAGCCTGGAGTGCCAGGTGGCGGCCGTGACGGTGGCGGCGGCGGCGCCCGGAGGCGCGGGACGAGGTGACGGTCGCGTTGTTGCGTTCGCGGGACGTTTGCGATATGTTCGTGGTATGTCCGCGGTACGTTTGCGGTACGGCCGCGGTATGTTCGCGGTCTGCCCGCGGTACATCAGCGGTATGTCCGCGGTATGTCAGCGGTACGGTCACAGTATGTCTGTGCTACGTTTGTGATACGTTCGTGGTATGTCCGCAGTACGTCAGCGGTCTGTCCGCGGTACGTCTGCAGTACGTTGTCACCGTGCTGGTAACGAGGCTAGGGAAGACGATGACGACGCCGTCTGTGTGTTGACCACGAGCAGAGGGACGCGACGACGGCGGAGATCAAGGGGTGTGGCGAGGACATGGAGCCGCCCCCCACGCCATCGCCAACGGAGTCCGTCCGCCCCCTCGTCCTCCTGCTGCTGCTGCTACAGCCAATACTGCTGCAGCTGCTGCTGCTGCTCCAGCTGCTGCTGCTACAGCTGCCACAGAGGAGGCGGCCGAGGCGGGAGGCCTGCGCACGGTGCTGTACCTGAACGCGCGCACCTTCCTGCGGCGGCGAGCGGCGGCCGTGAGCGAGGACGACGGCGCCACGTGGGGCGCGGGCGCCCTGGTGGGGGCGCTGCCCGAGCCCACGGCCGCCGGCTGCCACGGCAGCGTCCTCGCCTTCCCGGCGCCGCGGGGGGCCGCGGGGCGAGCGGCGGCGGCGGGGCGGGAGGAGGGAGCGGGGGCGGAGGTGGAGCGGCGTTGCCATTCGAACGAGGGGGCTACCGGCAACGCTGATCGGCAGCGAGAGCGGAGGAGGCTGGGAGGGCGCGGGGCTCACGGGGGGAGCAAGGAACGGTGCCAGGAGAGGCGCGAGGAGGTGGACGACCACGACAAGAAGCTTGAGGAGGTCAAGGACAAGGAAGGGAATGTCGAGGAGGACTTCACGAAGGAGGACGCCGAAGAGGACGAGGAGGCCGGCTCCTGGGCCCTGGGCGAGGAGGCCCACGGCCGGCCATCTTGGGCCATCTTCTCGAACCCGACCGCTGAGGGGCGTCGGGCGGACGTCGGGGTGCGGCTGAGCGAGCGGCCGCTGGATCCGGCGGCGTGGAGCGAGCCGTGGGTCCTGCACGAGGGCCCCGGGGCCTACTCTGACCTGGCCTGGTGGCCCGAGTGGGGGGGCCGCGGCCGGGGCCCGATGTTCGCTTGCGTCTTCGAGTGCGGCGTCGCGTCGCCCTACGAGCAGATCGTGTGCTGCGTCTTCTCGCTCGGCGACCTCCAGGAGAACTTGCCGGGGGAGAGGCGGGTGAAGGAGCGGCGGGAGGATGAGGAGGATGACGAGGATGATGAGGAGCGGGACGGGTGCCTCCTGACCCCAAGGGGCTGCGCCATCCTGTGACTTCTCCCGAGTGGACGGAGTCCCGCAATGGTCGTGTAGCAGCAGCAGCAGCATCATGACGACAGCGACGATTAAAAATGACGATAATAGCAATACTTGCAGTCAAATGCAAACAAAAACACAATACTCTGGTACCAGAGTATTGTGTTTTTGTTTGCATTTGACTGCAAGTATTGTGGTTAATGTAGACATGATTCCTTGCAAAAGGTGTCAGTTTTGTTGCCAGAAAAAAGGGAAAAAACCCTATTGGTATATTTTGGTACTGGCAAAGGAGGTCCCATGATGTAGTGTAGGGGTGTCAGGAGAAGGATTCCCACCAAGAGGAGGTTTAGTGGGAGGGGTAATCGAGGAGATATAAGGGGAGAACGGGCGGGAAGAAGGGGGGCTTTGGCGGGAACATGATTGGGACGGCTGGGGACAGGTGTGGATGGGAGAAAAGGAATAAAAGACGAACCTCCTGCAATCTTGTGTCGGCTCTGCTTTACAATATCAACCTAGCGGTTGTCTTCCTAGATGCAGACCTGCATAGACCCCAGGGTTGCCAGCGGTGACTGGAGCTATTGCGGGAGATGTTTTTTTTTATTTTCTTCTTCTTCAATAAAAAGATGACCCCTCCTTTTGAACATTCTCACGCGTTGCTTTCAGTCGTCGCTGGGAGATGGATGTCGATTCCGGTTGAGACTCCTCCTGGCCTATCCCGCACTCTCCTACCCACAAACCCACTCGCCCACACACCTACCCACAAACCCACTCGCCCACACACCTACCCACAAACCCACTCACCCACCCACAACCATAACTCACACACCTACCCACAAATCCACTCACTCACACACAAACCATAACCTACTCACCCACAAACCCACTCGCCCACACACCTACCCACAAACCCACTCGCCCACACACCTACCCACAAACCCACTCACACACAAACCATAACCTACTCACCCACTCGCCCACAACCCACTCACCCACACACAACCATAACCCACTCGCCCACACACCTACCCACAAACCCACTCGCCCACACACCTACCCACAAACCCACTCACACACAAACCATAACCTACTCACCCACTCGCCCACAACCCACTCACCCACACACAACCATAACCCACTCACCCACACACCTACCCACAAACCCACTCGCCCACACACCTACCCACAAACCCACTCACTCACCCACAACCATAACCCACTCACCCACACACCTACCCACTCACACACAAACCATAACCCACTCACACACACACCTACCCAGTCACCCACAAACCATAACCCACAAACCCACTCACACAACCATAACCCACTCACTCACACACAAACCATAACCCATTCACCCACAAACCTTAACCCACTCACCCACACACCTACCCACAAACCCACTCACCCACACACCTACCCACAAACCCACTCACCCACAACCATAACCCACCCACACACCTACCCACAAACCCTAACTCACTCACCCACCCACCTACCCAGAAACCCACACACCTACCCACAAACCCACTCACCCACACACCTACCCACAAACCATAACCCACTCACCCACACATCTACCCACAAACCCTAACCCAGTCACCCACCCACCTACCCAGAAACCCACACACCTACCCACAAACCTACACACCTACCCACAAACCCACTCACCCACAAACCCTAACCCAGTCACCCACACACCTACCCACAAACCCACTCACCCACACACCTACTCACCCACCTACCCACAAACCCAAACCCAGTCACCACGAGGGTGCCACATGCTGTGAACGTGCCCCACACCTGTGTATTGTGTCACGCGGCTTTAATTTAAGTTAATACAACGTTACAATCATCACGATGACAACAAAGTGCATTCAGCATGGCAGCGTGGCGGCGGTGGTGGCAATGGTGGTGGTGGCGGTGGTGGCGGCGGTGGTGGTTGTGGCGGCGGTGGCGGCGTGGTGGTGGTGGCGGCGGTGGTGGCGGCGGTGGTGGCGATGGTGGTGGCGGCGGTGGTGGCGGTGGTGGCGGTGGTGGTGATGGTGGTGGTGGCGGCGGTGGCGGTGGTGGCGGTGGTGGTGACCTCACAGCAACAAGGGCCTGGGTTCGATTCCCGACTCGCTCGTCTTTCTGTGCGAGTGGAGATTGTGGTCTACAGAGTGGAGATTGTGTTCTACAGAGTGAGTGGAGATTGTGTTCTACAGAGTGAGTGGAGTTTGTGTTCTACAGAGTGGAGATTGTGTTCTACAGAGTGAGTGGAGATTGTGGTCTACAGAGTGGAGATTGTGTTCTACAGAGGGAGTGGAGATTGTGGTATACAGAGAGTGAGTGGAGATTGTGTTCTACAGAGTGAGTGGAGATTGTGTTCTACAGAGTGAGTGGAGTTTGTGCGCTACACAGAGAGAGTGTGAGTGAGTGGAGTTTGTGTTTGAGTGAGTGGAGTTTGTGTTTGAGTGTGAGTGGAGTTTGTGCTCTACAGAGTGAGTGTTCTACAGAGTGTGAGTGAGTGGAGTTTGTGTTCTACAGAGCGAGTGTTCTACAGAGTGAGTGAGTGGAGTTTGTGCTCTACAGAGTGGAGTTTGTGCTCTACAGAGTGTTCTACAGAGCGAGTGTGAGTGGAGTTTGTGTTCTACAGAGCGAGTGTGAGTGAGTGGAGTTTGTGTTTGAGTGTGAGTTAGTGGAGTTTGTGTTTGAGTGTGAGTGGAGTTTGTGTTTGAGTGTGAGTGGAGTTTGTGTTTGAGTGTGAGTGGAGTTTGTGTTTGAGTGTGAGTGGAGTTTGTGTTTGAGTGTGAGTGTAGTTTGTGTTTGAGTGTGAGAGTGAGTGTAGTTTGTGTTTGAGTGTGAGAGTGAGTGTAGTTTGTGTTCTGATCTCCCCGTCCTGCATGGGCGTTTCCTCTTCATTCTCTGCCGTCCTCCTCCCATAGCTAAACCCACACCCACAGTAGAACTGCTCTCAACCAAAAAACCCCACGACCCCCTCCCCCACCAACCCCCCCAACCAATCAGTGCGGAGAAATTCCCTGGCAGCGAATTCCTCGGCAGCGATCTCGCACTCTGAGTTGTTTTTCGGTAAAGTCACGTGGGTAAAAAATAATAATAAAATAATAATAAATGAAAATAACTCAATTAAATCACGTTTTAAATACTGGATCAGGGGAGGGTGGAGGGGGAGGTGGGCGGGGCTAGAAGAGGGAAGTGGGCGGGGCTAGAAGGGAAAGTGGGCAGGGCTATAAGGAATGTGGGCGGGGCTAAAAGGGAAGGTGGGCGGGGCTAGAAGGGGAGGCGGGCGGGGCTAGAAGGGGGAGGCGGGCGGGGCTAGAAGGGGAAGGTGGGCGGGGCTAGAAGGGGAAGTGGGCGGGGCTATAGGGGAAGGTGGGCAGGGCTAGAAGGGGAGGCGGGCGGGGCTAGAAGAGGGAGGTGGGCGGGGCTAGAAAGGTGGGCGGGGCTAGAAGGAAGGTGGGCGGGGCTAGAAAGAAGGTGGGCGGGGCTAGAAGGAAGGTGGGCGGGGCTAGAAAGAAGGTGGGCGTGGCTAGAAGGGAAGGTGGGCGGGGATAGAAGAGGGAGGTGGGCGGGGCTAGAAGGGGGGAGGTGGGCGGGGCTAGAAGAAAGGTGGGCGGGGCTAGAAGGGAAGGTGGGCGGGGCTAGAAGGGACGGTACAGCTGATACACCTGGCAAGATTATCTAAACGTATATAAGATCTTGTCTCTTGGATTTCTCTTCACTTGACACGCTAAATTTGGCTGTGACGGTCCCACCTGAAGACGGAGACTTGCGTTGCCTCCGAAACGTCGTGATTGAATTTAGTTATTTTTCACTTTTCGATTTAAAGCTTTCGTGACTGCAGGGATTCATCTTCTTGGTTCTCTCGGTAAAGTCGCGTAGAATGGAAATAATAAAAGTAAAAAAATTAAACATAATAATTTTATTGTTTTATTTTTATTACTTAATTTTTTCCATTCTACATAATAAAATGATTGTTTTATTTGTATTATTTTATTATTTCCATTCTACGTGACTTTACCGAAAGAACCAAAAAGATATTTTCCATTTATTACTACTTTATTCTATTATTATCCTTTACCCACGTGACTTTAACGAAAAACACCTAAGAGCTATGAATCCTTGCAGTCGCGAAAGCTTCGAATCTTAAAGAGTGGGTCACAAACGGTAACAATAACAAATGCACATCTTCTTGGTTCTTTCGATAAACTCACGTAGAAGGGAAATAATAAAATAATACAACATAATTACATAATTCTCACGACGTTTCGGCCACAACGCAAGCAGCCGTCAGACGCTGTCTTCTCGACAGACCTGGTCTTCACCTGAGGACGGCTGCTTGCGTTGTGGCCGAAACGTCGTGAGAATTATTTTATTATGTTTTATTTTTATTATTTTATTATGTTTTATTTTTATTATTTTATTATGTTTTATTATTTTATTATTTCCCTTCTACGTGACTTTACCGAAAGAACCAAGAAGATGAATCCCTGCAGTCACGAAAGCTTTAAATCGAAACAAATGCGTAATTCATGATCGATAACATTCGTGCAATAACAATAATCGTTAAATTAATCAGCAGTAGTAGTACGTTCATCGTGTCGTAATGATTCAGTGCAATTGGAGCGGTTGCTGTGGTTGTCAGTAGTAGGGGCACCCCCAGGGGCAGCTGTCTCTGTGCATCAGCCTGTCAGTAGTAGGGGTGGTGATGGTTGCTGCTGTGTGAGTCTAGCCTAGGGGCACCCCCAGGAGCAGCTGTCTCTGTGCATCAGCCTGTCAGTAGTAGGGGTGGTGATGGTTGCTGTTGTGTGGGTCTAGCCTAGGGGCACCCCCAGGGGCAGCTGTCTCTGTGCATCAGCCTGTCAGTAGTAGGGGTGGTGATGGTTGCTGTTGTGTGGGTCTAGCCTAGGGACACCCCCAGTAACAGCTGTCTCTGTGCATCAGCCTGTCAGTAGTAGGGGTGGTGATGGTTGCTGCTGTGTGGGTCTAGCCTAGGGGCACCCCCAGTGGCAGCTGTCTCTGTGCATCAGTCTGTCCGTAGTAGAGGTGGTGATGGTTGCTGCTGCTGCTGCTTTGTGACGTTTGCAAATATTTGGCAAATCTGGGACCAATGGCGGTGGTGCACGACGGTTCGACTCTTTTGCGAACGACGCCTCGGCAGATCTTTAACGCCCACTGCGGGCGAGGCAGATGGGCGCGTGGCAGAGGTCGCAAATGGGTTTTGATTTCTTACCCGTTACCCGTACCCGGCCGCACCAGGGTCGCAAACGGGTACCCGTACCCGTACTCTACCCGATACTCGGCTACCCGTACCCTACCCGTACCCGGCCGGGTACGGGTAGGGTACCCGATTGCGACCTCTGAGATGAAGCCATGTTGCAGGCGCGGGTGGGTTGATTCTAGGAACTTGAATTGTGAGAAGAGACAAGACGTTGGAAGATGAGTGACAAACGGTGACTCACCAGTGACTCACGGCCTACCCGTACCCGGCCGGGTATCGGGTAGGGTACGGGTATCGGGTACCCGATTGCGACCTCTGGCACGTGGCCGTGGCAGTAGTACGGGGACTCCTCTACTTGCGAGCATTCGACTTACCAACTTTTAGGGATACGAAACAAACCTGGTCAGTACGTCCAGTTGCCTGTTCGGACCGAAGAGTCGTGAGTTCAATAGATGGCAGTGGTGGCATCTACATCGCGCAGAGCCTGAAGAACCAGTGGCATCTACATCTGCAGAACGTGAAGAACCAGTGGCATCTACATCTGTAGAACATGAAGAACCAGTGGCATCTACATCTGCAGAACGTGAAGAACCAGTGGCATCTACATCTACAGAACGTGAAGAACCAGTGGCATCTACATCTGTAGAACATGAAGAACCAGTGGCATCTACATCTGCAGAACGTGAAGAACCAGTGGCATCTACATCTGCAGAACGTGAAGAACCAGTGGCATCTACATCTGCAGAAGGTGAAGAACCAGTGGCATCTACATCTGCAGAACGTGAAGAACCAGTGGCATCTACATCTGCAGAACGTGAAGAACCAGTGGCATCTACATCTGCAGAACGTGAAGAACCAGTGGCATCTACATCTGCAGGTTACACAACTTTTAAAGCCATTCCCCGTGCTTAGTGTACATGCCGTTCAACATGTTTTGAATCGACAGGAGTAAATTTAGACTTGCGAACAAATGGACTTACGAACAGACTTCTGTAACCTATTCATATTCTAAGGTTTTTTCGGTAAAGTCACGTAGGTAAAAAAATAAAATTAATAAAAGTAAAATAAAAATCACGACGTTTCGGAGGCAACACAAGCTTCCGTCTTCAGGTGGAACCGTCACAGCCACGACAGCTGTATCAAGTAAATATACGGAGTGGTATCTCCTGTAATCCCTCATTTACTTGATACAGCTGTCGGGCTGTGACGGTTCTACCTGAAGACGGAAGCTTGTGTTGCCTCCGAAACGTCGTGATTTTTATTTTTTATTTTACTTTTATTAATTTTAATTTTTTACCTACGTGACTTTACCGAAAAAACCTAAGAATATGAATCCTTGCAGTCACGAAAGCTTCAAATATAGAATTCTGGAACCTAACTTGTTCATAAGCAGAGGAGTTCCCTGTATAACGGTTCTGCACCGCAGTATTAACCAGGGCGGCCCGTCGGAATTGAAGAGTGAAGCCTCTGCATAAACACTCCCAACCATGGAGCGGGTGAAGCGCATGGTGCAAAGATGTCATAGCGGCCATGTTGCCTGGGTGACGTGGTGGCGGCCATCTTGCCTGGGTGACATCATGGCGGCCATCTTGCCTGGGTGACGTCGTGGCGGCCATCTTGCCTGTGTGACGTGGTGGCGGCCATCTTGCCTGGGTGACGTGATGGTGGCCATCTTGCCTGGGTGACGTGGTGGCGGCCATCTTGCCTGGGTGACGTGGTGGCGGCCATCTTGCCTGGGTGACGTGGTGGCGGCCATCTTGCCTGGGTGACGTAATGGCGGCCATCTTGCCTGGGTAACGTAATGGCGGCCATCTTGCCTAGGTAACGTAATGGCGGCCACGTTGCCTGGGCGACGTCGTAGCTGTCGTGCTGACAGCTGATTGGCGACGGGGGGGGGGGGGGGGGGATGATGTAACGGCTCTTACGCGAGCAAAAGTTACGATGTCACGTCGCCGCCTGAGATCGTATCTATTTGCTTGCGACTCACGACCCGTCTTCTCTTACGACATTTACGACCCCTACTACAATCATAGCCCGCCGGACTTACGACCAATCGCAAGAGAGTTTGTCTACACCGATGGGGTAGTAACGGTTGTCGCGGTAACAGCGCGGTTGAGGGCAACCCGGGCGATCAGAGAGACGGGGTCGTCTTCAGGGACACGGGGTCGTTGTCGGGGAGACGGGGGCGGTTGGCGGGGAGGCCGGGGTCGTTGCCGGGCAGGTGGGGGTCGTCGTCACGGCGATCCATCTCCTCCCTGCGCGAGCGTCGCCGCTGGCAACGGGGGCACGGGAGGGAGGGGAGGAAACAGGAGCGGTGGAAGCAGGCGCGGCACTCTGCAAAAACAACAATAACAACAACAGTCGGCAGCAACAATCGGCAACAACAATCGGCAGCAACAATCGGCAACAACAGTCGGCAACAACAGGGAATATCAACAGGCAGACTGCGTTTTGACCCTTTTATCTGGCACAAAAACTGACACCTTTATACAAGGGGTCATGTTTGCAATAACCACAACACAAGCAGTCAAAAATGCAAACAAAAAGAGTGAGAGTGGTGAGTGTGAGGGGTGAGTGTGGTGAGCACGTGGTGAGTGAGTGGTGAGTGTGGTGAGCACGTGGTGAGCACGTGGTGAGTGTTACCGTGACACTGTCGGCAGTGAGTGGTGAGTGAGTGAGTGGTGAGTGAGTGGTGAGTGTGAGGGGTGAGTGTGGTGAGTGAGTGTGGTGAGTGTGTGGTGAGTGAGTATGGTGAGTGAGTGTGGTGAGTGTGTGGTGAGTGAGTGGTGAGTGTGGTGAGCACGTGGTGAGTGTGGTGAGTGGTGAATGAGTAGTGCGTGGTGAGTGAGTAGTGAGTGAGTAGTGAGTGCGTGGTGAGTGGTGAGCGTGTGGTGAGTGAGTGGTGAGTGTGGTGAGTGTGTGGTAAGTGGTGAGTGAGTGAGTGGCGAGTGAGTTGTGAGTGGTGAGTGAGTGGTGAGTGAGTGGTGAGTGAGAGTGGTGAGTGGTGAGTGAGTGAGTGGTGAGTGAGTGAGTGGTGAGTGAGTGGTGAGTGTGTGGTGAGCACGTGGTAAGTGGTGAGTGAGTGAGTGGTGAGTGAGTGGTGAGTGAATGACTTGAGTGGTGAGTGGTGAGTGAGTGGTGAGTGAATGACTGAGTGGTGAGTGGTGAGCACGTGGTGAGCGAGTGGTGAGTGTTACCGTGACACTGGCGGCAGTGTGTGAGTGGTGAGTGAGTGGTGAGCACGTGGTGAGCACGTGGTGAGCACGTGGTGAGCACGTGGTGAGTGAGTGGTGAGTGAGTGGTGAGTGAGTGGTGAGCACGTGGTGAGTGAGTGGTGAGTGAGTGGTGAGTGAGTGGTGAGTGGTGAGCACGTGGTGAGTGAGTGGTGAGTGAGTGGTGAGTGAGAGTGGTGAGTGGTGAGTGAGTGAGTGGTGAGTGTGTGGTGAGCACGTGGTAAGTGGTGAGTGAGTGAGTGGTGAGTGAGTGGTGAGTGAATGACTGAGTGGTGAGTGGTGAGCACGTGGTGAGCCCGTGGTGAGTGAGTGGTGAGTGAGTGGTGAGTGAGTGGTGAGCACGTGGTGAGTGAGTGGTGAGCACGTGGTGAGTGAGTGGTGAGTGAGTGGTGAGTGAGTGGTGAGTGAGGGGTGAGTGAGTGGTGAGTGTTACCGTGACACTGTCGGCAGTGTGTGAGTGGTGAGTGAGTGGTGAGTGAGTGGTGAGTGAGTGGTGAGCACGTGGTGAGTGAGTGAGTGGTGAGTGAGTGGTGAGCGAGTGGTGAGTGTTACCGTGACACTGTCGGCAGTGTGTGAGTGGTGAGTGAGTGGTGAGTGAGTGGTGAGTGAGTGGTGAGCACGTGGTGAGTGAGTGAGTGGTGAGTGAGTGGTGAGTGAGTGGTGAGTGTTACCGTGACACTGTCGGCAGTGTGTGAGCTGGAACGGGTAGAGGATGTCGCTGTCTTTGTGGCAGAACTCGCAGATGAAGCCTTTGGCCTGGCACAGCTGTAGGGCAACAACAACAACTACAACAACAACAACTACAACAGCAACTACAACTACTACAACAACAACTACAACAACTATAACAACAACTACAACAACAACTACTGCAACAACTACAACAACTACAACAACTACTACAACAACTACAACAACAACAACAACTACAATAACAACTACTACAACTACAACAACTACTACTACAACAACAACAGCAACTACAACAACTACAACTACAGCAACAACTACAACAACTACAACAACTACTACAACAACAACAACAAAAACTACTGCAACAACTACAACAACATCAACAACTACAGAAACTACAACTACGACTACTACTAGTAGTGGTAGTGGTGGCTGTAGTAGTGGTGGTGGTGGTGTTGGTGGTGGTGTTAGTGGTAAGTGGTAGTTGTGGCGGTGGTTGTAGTGGTTGCGGCGGTGGTTGTGGCGGTGGTTGTGGTGGTGGTGGTAGTGGTGGTTGTAGTGGTGGTGGTGGTGGTAGTGGTGGTGGTGGTTGTAGTGGTAGTGGTGGTTGTAGAGGTAGTGGTGGCGGTGGTTGTAGTGGTGGTTGTGGTGGTGGTAGTATTGGTTGTAGTGGTAGTGGTGGCGGTGGTTGTAGTGGTTGTAGTGGTGGTGGCGGTGGTAGTGGTGGTAGTGGTGGTTGTGGTGGTGGTCGTGGTGGTAGTAGTGGTTGTGGTGGTTGTAGTGGTAGTGGTGGTTGTGGTAGTGGTGGTGGTGGTGGTAGTGGTGGTTGTGGTGGTGGTCGTGGTGGTAGTAGTGGTTGTGGTGGTTGTAGTGGTAGTGGTGGTTGTGGTAGTGGTGGTGGTGGTGGTAGTGGTGGTTGTAGTGGTGGTCGTGGTGGTTGTAGTGGTTGTGGTGGTTGTAGTGGTAGTGGTGGTTGTGGCGGTGGTTGTGGTGGTGGTTGTGGTGGTGGTTGTGGTGGTCGTGGCGGCCGTGGTTGTGGTTGTGCCGGTGGTTGTGTTGGTTGTGGCTCACCTCACAGTTGTTGACGTGGGTGAGTCCCACGTGCGCGAGCTCTGCGAGCCGCTGGGCCAGCCCGCCCGACTTGACGTGCAGCAGGTCCCTGAGCGAGTAGAGGTGGACTCGCTCACTCAGGTGGCCCGGCTCCTCGTCGAAGCGGTCCACCACTCTGACAACCACCACCACCACCACAACCATTACCACCACCACCACAACCATTACCACCACCACCACCAGCAGCAGGTCCCTGAGTGAGTAGAGGTGGACTCGCTCACTCAGGTGGCCCGGCTCCTCGTCGAAGTGGTCCACCACCCTGACAACCACCACCACCACAACCACCACAACCATTACCACCACCCTGACAACCACCACAACCATCACAACAACAACCACCAGCAGGTCCCTGAGCGAGTAGGGGTGGACTCGCTCACTCAGGTGGCCCGGTTCTTCATCGAAGCGGTCCACCACCCTGACAACCACCACCACCACAACCACCACAACCATTACCACCACCCTGACAACCACCACAACCATCACAACAACAACCACCAGCAGGTCCCTGAGCGAGTAGAGGTGGACTCGCTCACTCAGGTGGCCCGGCTCCTCGTCGAAGCGGTCCACCACCCTGACAACCACCACCACAAGAACAACCATTACAACAACCACCACAACCATTACCACCACCACCACAACCATTAGCACAACCACCACAACCACCACAACCATTACCACCACCACCACAACCATTAGCACAACCACCACAACCACCACAACCATTACCACCACCACCACAACCATTAGCACAACCACCACAACCACCACAACCATTACCACCACCACCACAACCATTAGCACAACCACCACAACCACCACAACCATTACCACCACCACCACAACCATTAGCACAACCATTACCACCACCACCACAACCACAACCATTAGCACAACCACCACAACCATTACCACCACCACCACAACCATTACCACCACCACAACCATTAGCACAACCACCACCACCACAACCACCACCACCATTACTACGTTGATGTTGATGGTGGTGATGGTGTTGGTGATGTTGATGGTGGTGGTGATGGTGATGCTGATGGTGGTGATGGTGATGTTGATGGTGGTGATGTTGATGGTGGTGATGTTGATGGTGGTGATGTTGATGGTGGTGGTGATGTTGATGGTGATGATGGTGGTGTTGATGGTGGTGATGTTGATGGTGGTGATGTTGATGGTGATGGTGGTGATGTTGATGGTGATGGTGGTGATGTTGATGGTGATGGTGATGATGGTGGTGTTGATGGTGGTGATGGTGGTGATGGTGATGGTGGTGATGTTGATGGTGGTGATTTTGATGGTGGTGATGTTGATGGTGATGGTGTTGATGTTGATGGTGGTGATGTTGATGGTGGTGGTGATGTTGATGGTGATGGTGGTGGTGTTGATGGTGGTGATGGTGGTGATGGTGGTGATGGTGATGGTGTTGATGTTGATGGTGGTGATGTTGATGGTGGTGATGTTGATGGTGGTGATGTTGATGGTGGTGATGGTGGTGATGGTGGTGATGTTGATGGTGATGGTGGTGATGTTGATGGTGGTGATGGTGGTGATGGTGGTGATGGTACCGTGTTGCGAATCTGCACGTCTTCAGGAGATTCTTCATGTGGAACAGCTGCTCACGAAGTTCCTGGAGAAAACATCATCAACATCATCAACATCATCAACACCATCAACATCATCAACATCATCAACACCATCAACATCATCATCAACATCATCAACAACACCATCAACATCATCAACATCATCAACACCATCAACAACAACATCATCAACATCATCAACATCATCAACATCATCATCAACATCATCAACACCATCAACATCATCAACATCATCAACACCATCAACATCATCAACACCATCAACATCATCAACATCATCAACACCATCAACATCATCAACATCATCAACACCATCAACATCATCAACATCATCAACACCATCAACATCATCATCAACACCATCAACATCATCATCAACATCATCAACACCATCAACACCATCAACATCATCAACATCATCATCATCAACATCATCAACACCATCAACATCATCATCAACATCATCAACACCATCAACACCATCAACATCATCAACATCATCATCATCAACATCATCAACACCATCAACATCATCATCAACACCATCAACATCATCAGCATCATCAACATCATCAACACCATCAACATCATCAACACCATCAACACCATCAACATCATCAACACCATCAACATCATCATCATCATCAACACCATCAACATCATCAACACCATCAACACCATCAACATCATCAACATCATCAACACCATCAACATCATCAACATCATCAACACCATCAACATCATCAACACCATCAACATCATCAACATCATCAACACCATCAACATCATCAACATCATCATCATCAACATCATCAACACCATCAACATCATCAACATCATCAACATCATCATCATCAACATCATCAACACCATCAACATCATCATCAACACCATCAACATCATCAGCATCATCAACATCATCAACACCATCAACATCATCAACACCATCAACATCATCAACATCATCAACACCATCAACATCATCAACATCATCAACACCATCAACATCATCAACATCATCAACACCATCAACATCATCAGCACCATCAACATCATCAACACCATCAACATCACCATCATCATCAACACCATCAACATCATCAACATCATCAACATCATCAACACCATCAACATCATCAACATCATCAACACCATCAACATCATCATCAACACCATCAACATCATCATCATCAACATCATCAACACCATCAACATCATCAACATCATCAACACCATCAACACCATCAACATCATCAACACCATCAACATCATCATCAACACCATCAACACCATCAACACCATTAACACCATCATCAACATCATCAACATCATCATCATCATCATCATCAACATCATCAACACCATCAACATCATCAACATCATCAACATCATCATCATCAACATCATCAACATCATCAACACCATCAACATCATCATGAACATCATCATCAACACCATCAACATCATCAACACCATCAACATCATCTACAACAACATCAACATCATTAACATCATCAACAACACCATCACCATCAACATCATCAACATCATCAACATCATCAACACCATCATCAACACCATTAACATCATCAACATCATCATCAACATCATCATCAACATCATCAACAACACCATCAACATCAACATCATCAACACCATCAACACCATCAACATCATCAACAACAACATCATTAACATTATCAACAACACCATCACCATCAACATCATCAACATCATCAACATCATCAACATCATCAACACCATCAACATCATCAACATCACCATCACCTCCATCAACATCATTAATACCACCATAAACATCAACATCACCAACATCAACATCACGATCACCATCACCACCACCATCACCATCAACATCACCACCATCACCACCATCAACATCACCGTCCTCATCACCATCAACATCACCATCAACATCACCGTCATCATCACCATCAATATCATCAACATAACCACCAACATCATCACCACCATCAACCTCACCACCATTAACATCATGATCAACATCACCATCATCATCATCACCATCAACATCATCATCACCACCATCAACATCACCATCAATATCACCATCAACATCCTCCTCTTCTTCCTGTGCGGTAGTACGGTGGTCGTGTGGTAGTGAGTGTGGTGGTAGTGCGGTAGTGCAGAGTGGTAGTACTGTGTGGTAGTGTGATGGTAGTGTGGTAGTGCAGGGTGGTAGTGTGGTGGTAGTGCGGTAACGTGGTGGTGGTGCTGTGTGGTTGTGCGGCGGTGGTAGTGCAGTGGTAGTGTGGTGTGGTAGTGCAGGGTGGTAGTAGTGTGGTAGTAGTGTGGTAGTGCTGTGTGGTAGTGTGGTGGTAGTGTGGTGGTAGTGCAGTGTTGGTAGTGTGGTGGTAGTGTGATAGTGTGGTGGTGTGGTGGTGGTAGTGCAGTGTTGGTAGTGTGATAGTGTGGTAGTGTGGTGGTGGTAGTGCAGTGTTGGTAGTGCGGTGGTAGTGTCATAGTGTGGTGGTGGTAGTGCAGTGTTGGTAGCGTGGTGGTAGTGTGATAGTGTGTTGGTGTGGTGGTGGTAGTGCAGTGTGATAGTGTGGTGGTGGTAGTGCAGTGTTGCTAGTGTGGTGGTAGTGTGATAGTGTGTTGGTGTGGTGGTGGTAGTGCAGTGTTGGTAGTGTGGTGGTAGTGTCATAGTGTGGTGGTGGTAGTGCAGTGTTGGTAGTGGTGTGGTAGCGTGTTAGTGTGGTGGATGGTGGTGGTAGTGCAGTGTCGGTAGTGCGGTGGTAGTGTGATAGTGTGATAGTGTGGTGGTGTGGTAGTGTGGTGGTAGTGCAGTGTTGGTAGTGTGGTGGTAGTGTGATAGTGTGGTGGTGTGGTGGTGGTAGTGCAGTGTTGGTAGTGTGGTGGTAGTGTCATAGTGTGGTGGTGTGGTGGTGGTAGTGCAGTGTGATAGTGTGGTGGTGTGGTAGTGCAGTGTTGGAAGTGTGGTGGTAGTGCAGTGTTGGTAGTGCAGTGTTGGTAGTGTGTTGATAGTGTGGTGGTAGTGTGGTGGTGCGGTGGTGGTAGCGCAGTGATGGTAGTGCAGCGGTGGTGGTAGCGCAGTGGTGGTAGTGCAGCGGTAGTGCTAGTACGTTCAGCGCTGCACGTACCCGCACGACGCGCAGGGCGCGCACCCGCGCGTACAACCCGGGGTTGACCCTAGCGACGTCACAGAGGGGGTCACCGACGGCGCGCGTGAGCAACTCTCGGCCGTGCTCGCTGACGGGGCGCGTCGAGAAGTCCCAGCGGTGCAGGACGCGTGCCGGTAGTGCACAGCGCGACCCCACGTGGCAGCAGGCGCAGAAGTAGCCACCAGAGTACTCGCAGTAGCGCACGCGGCCTAGGAAGCCTGGGGTGGGACGTGGGGGTGGGGTGGGTGGGTGGGGTGGGTGGGGGGGTGGGGAGGTGGGAGGGGTGGTGGGGGGGTGGGTGAGTGGGGGGGGTGGTGGGGGGGTGGGTGAGTGGGTGGGTGGGTGGGTGGGGGGGTGGGGGGGGAGGGGGGTGGTGGGGGGGTGGGTGAGTGGTGGTGGGGGTGAGTGGTGGTGGGTGGGGTGGTGGTGGGTGGGAGTGGTGGGGGTGGTGGGGGTGGGGAGGGGGGGGTGAGTGGTGGTGGTGAGTAGGGGTGGTGGGGGGGTGGGGGGGTGGTGGGGGGTGGTGGGGGTGGTGGTGAGTGGTGGTGAGTGGGGGTGGTGGAGGTGGGGATGGTGGTGGTGGGGGTGAGTGGTGGTGAGTGGGGGTGGGGGGGGGGTGGGGGTGAGTGGTGGTGGGGGTGGTGGGGGTGGTGAGTGGGGGAGGTGGGGGTGAGTGGGGGTGGGGGAGGTGGTGAGTGGGGGTGGTGGTGAGTGGTGGTGGTGAGTGGGGGTGAGTGAGTGGGGGAGGTGGTGAGTGGGGGTGGTGGTGAGTGGTGGTGGTGAGTGGGGGTGGTGGTGAGTGGTGGTGGTGAGTGGGGGTGAGTGAGTGGGGGAGGTGGTGAGTGGGGGTGGTGGTGAGTGGTGGTGGTGAGTGGGGGTGGTGGTGAGTGGTGGTGGTGAGTGGGGGTGAGTGAGTGGGGGAGGTGGTGAGTGGGGGTGGTGGTGAGTGGTGGTGGTGAGTGGGGGTGAGTGAGTGGGGGAGGTGGTGAGTGGGGGTGGTGGTGAGTGGTGGTGGTGAGTGGGGGTGAGTGAGTGGGGGAGGTGGTGAGTGGTGGTGGTGGTGAGTGGTGGTGGTGAGTGGGGGTGAGTGAGTGGGGGAGGTGGTGAGTGGGGGTGGTGGTGAGTGGTGGTGGTGAGTGGGGGTGGTGGTGAGTGGTGGTGGTGAGTGGGGGTGAGTGAGTGGGGGAGGTGGTGAGTGGGGGTGGTGGTGAGTGGTGGTGGTGAGTGGGGGTGAGTGAGTGGGGGAGGTGGTGAGTGGTGGTGGTGGTGAGTGGTGGTGGTGAGTGGTGGTGGTGAGTGGGGGTGGTGGTGAGTGGTGGTGGTGAGTGGGGGTGAGTGAGTGGGGGAGGTGGTGAGTGGGGGTGGTGGTGAGTGGTGGTGGTGAGTGGGGGTGAGTGAGTGGGGGAGGTGGTGAGTGGGGGTGGTGGTGAGTGGTGGTGGTGAGTGGGGGTGAGTGAGTGGGGGAGGTGGTGAGTGGTGGTGGTGGTGAGTGGTGGTGGTGAGTGGGGGTGGTGAGTGGGGGTGGTGGTGGTGAGTGGGGGAGGTGCTGGTGAGTGGTGGTGGGGGAGGTGGTGAGTGGTGGTGGTGATGGTGAGTGGTGAGTGGGGGAGGTGGTGGGGGTGGTGAGTGGGGGTGGTGGAGGTGGTGGTGAGTGGTGGTGGTGGTGGTGGGGGAGGTGGTGGTTAGTGGTGGTGAGTGGTGGTGGTGGGGGAGGTGGTGGTGAGTGGTGGTGAGTGGTGGTGGTGGGGGAGGTGGTGGTGAGTGGTGGTGATGGAGGTGGTGGTGAGTGGGGGTGGTGGTTAGTGGGGGAGGTGGGGTGGTGGTGGTGGTGGGGGAGGTGGTGGTTAGTGGTGGTGAGTGGTGGTGGTGGGGGAGGTGGTGGTGAGTGGTGGTGATGGAGGTGGTGGTGAGTTGTGGTGAGTGGTAGTGAGTCGTGGTGGTGATGGAGGTGGTGGTGAATGGGGGAAGTGGTGGTGGGGGAGGTGGTGGTGAGTGGGGGAGGTGGTGAGTGGGGGTGAGTGGTAGTGGAGGAGGTGGGGATGGTGGGGGAGGTGGTGGTTAGTGGTGGTGAGTGGTGGTGGTGGTGATGGAGGTGGTGGTGAGTTGTGGTGAGTGGTAGTGAGTCGTGGTGGTGATGGAGGTGGTGGTGAATGGGGGAAGTGGTGGTGGTGAGTGGTGGTGAGTGGGGGAGGTTGGTGGTGGTGGTGATAAGAGATTGTGGTGGTGACGTGAGGTGGTGGGTGTCACACACACACCAACTCGCACAACAACAACACCGAGGCCTACACTCCCCGCTGAGCGGCGGTGTCGTCACGGCAGCGCGTGTGCCAGGCTAGGTGCACGCGACCACTCACCGGGCTCCACACTGCGGCCGCATCCTGCACAGCGGTGATGTTGACTCGTCAGGATTTCCTTCTTCCTGTCCAGAGACACGCAAACAAACACGCCCCCCGCGTGTCAGTGTGTGTACGTGCGTGTGTGTACGTGCGTGTGTGTGTGTGTGAGTGTGTGTGTGTACGTGTGAGTGTGTGTGTGTGAGTGTGTGTGTGTACGTGTGAGTGTGTGTGTACGTATGTGTGTGTGTACGTGCGTGTGTGTGTACGTGCGTGTGTATGTGTGTGTACGTGTGTGTGTGTGTACGTGTGAGTGTGTGTGTACGTATGTGTGTGTGTACGTGTGTGTGTGTATGTGTGTGTACGTGTGTGTGTGTACGTACGTGTGAGTATGTGTGTGTGTAAGTGTATGTGTGTGTGTGTGTACGTGTGTATATGTGTGTGTGTAAGTGCATGTGTGTATGTGTGTGTGTATGAGTACGTGAGTGTGCGTGTAAGTGTGCGTGTGTGTAAGTGTGTGCGTGTAAGTGTGTGTGTGTACGTGTGCGTGTAAGTGTGTATGTGTGTGTGTGTACGTGTGCGTGTAAGTGTGCGTGTGTGTGTACGTGTGTGTGTATGTGTGTGTGTGTAAGTGTGTGTGTGTGTCTTCTCACGAGAGCTTGGGGTGCATGTGGAAGATGATCTGTGGAGGTGGCGGCTTCCACCCTCCGCTCTCCCCTTGTAAGTGTGTGTGTGTGTGTACGTGTGTGTGTATGTGTGTGTAAGTGTGTGTGTATGCGTGTGTGTAAGTGTGTGTACGTGAGTGTGTGTGTAAGTGTGTGTGTCGTGGTGACGTCACCGCCACTTAGTGGCGAATGGCGGTTGTTGTTGTTGTTGTGTGTGTGTGTATGTGTGTAAGTGTACATGTGTGTATGTGTGTGTATGTGTGTGCGTGTAAGTGTGTATGTGTGTGTGTGTACGTGTGCGTGTGAGTGTGCGTGTGTGTGTACGTGTGTGTATGTATGTACGTGTGTAAGTGTGTGTGTGTGTCTTCTCACGAGAGCTTGGGGTGCATGTGGAAGATGATCTGTGGAGGTGGCGGCTTCCACCCTCCACTCTCCCCTTGTAAGTGTGTGTGTGTACGTGTGCGTGTAAGTGTGCGTGTGTGTGTACGTGTGTGTGTGTATGTGTGTGTGTGTAAGTGTGTGTGTGTGTCTTCTCACGAGAGCTTGGGGTGCATGTGGAAGATGATCTGCGGTGGTGGCGGCTTCCACCCTCCACTCTCCCCTTGTAAGTGTGTGTGTGTACGTGTGCGTGTAAGTGTGCGTGTGTGTGTACGTGTGTGTGTGTATGTGTGTGTGTGTAAGTGTGTAAGTGTGTGTGCATGTGAATGTGTGTGTGTGTAAGTGTGTGTGTACGTGTGTGTGTGTGTACGTGTGTGTGTATGTGTGTGTGTGTAAGTGTGTGTGTGTGTCTTCTCACGAGAGCTTGGGGTGCATGTGGAAGATGATCTGTGGAGGTGGCGGCTTCCACCCTCCGCTCTCCCCTTGTAAGTGTGTGTGTGTGTGTACGTGTGTGTGTATGTGTGTGTAAGTGTGTGTGTATGCGTGTGTGTAAGTGTGTGTACGTGAGTGTGTGTGTAAGTGTGTGTGTCGTGGTGACGTCACCGCCACTTAGTGGCGAATGGCGGTTGTTGTTGTTGTTGTGTGTGTGTGTATGTGTGTAAGTGTACATGTGTGTATGTGTGTGTATGTGTGTGCGTGTAAGTGTGTATGTGTGTGTGTGTACGTGTGCGTGTGAGTGTGCGTGTGTGTGTACGTGTGTGTATGTATGTACGTGTGTAAGTGTGTGTGTGTGTCTTCTCACGAGAGCTTGGGGTGCATGTGGAAGATGATCTGTGGAGGTGGCGGCTTCCACCCTCCACTCTCCCCTTGTAAGTGTGTGTGTGTACGTGTGCGTGTAAGTGTGCGTGTGTGTGTACGTGTGTGTGTGTATGTGTGTGTGTGTAAGTGTGTAAGTGTGTGTGCATGTGAATGTGTGTGTGTGTAAGTGTGTGTGTACGTGTGTGTGTGTATGTACGTGTGTGTGTATGTGTGTGTGTGTAAGTGTGTGTGTGTGTCTTCTCACGAGAGCTTGGGGTGCATGTGGAAGATGATCTGCGGTGGTGGCGGCTTCCACCCTCCACTCTCCCCTTGTAAGTGTGTGTGTACGTGTGTGTGTGTGTACGTGTGTGTAAGTGTGTGTATGTGTGTGTGTGTGTACGTGTGTGTGTACGTGTGTGTGTGTATGTGTGTGCGTGTAAGTGTATGTGTGTGTACGTGTAAGTATGTGTGTGTATGTGTGTGTACGTGAGTGAGTGTGTAAGTGTGTGTACGTGTGTGTGTATGTGTGTAAGTGTACGTGTGTGTGTGTGTGTGTCTTCTCACGAGAGCTTGGGGTGCATGTGGAAGATGATCTGCGGTGGAGGCGGCTTCCACCCTCCGCTCTCCGCGTGCTCATCGGCAGACGTGGAGCCCAGGCACAAGGCCTAGAGACACAGACAAAGGTCCCCCGTGTAACCTCTCACAGTCAGTGGGGCAGCGAGTCAGGATGTTGACGGAGAGCAGATGGAGGAATCTCATGAGCTGTGAGGATCTTTGACGCAGATGTGCAGCGGGTTACGAGAGTGAGTGGGTCAGCGAAGAGAGTGTGTGTGTGTGCGTGAGTGTGTGAGTGAGTGTGTGAGTGAGTGTGTGAGTGTGTGAGTGAGTGGGTGTGTGCGTGAGTGTGTGAGTGAGTGTGTGAGTGAGTGTGTGAGTGTGTGAGTGAGTGGGTGTGTGAGCGAGTGAGCGATTGTGAGTGAGCGTGTGAGTGTGTGAGTGAGTGTGTGAGTGAGTGTGTGAGTGTGTGAGTGTGTGAGTGAGTGGGTGTGTGAGCGAGTGAGCGATTGTGAGTGAGCGTGTGAGTGTGTGAGTGAGTGTGTGGGTGAGTGTGTGAGTGTGTGTGAGCGTGTGAGCGAGTGAGTGAGTGAGTGAGTGTGTGAGCGTGTGAGTGAGTGGGTGTGTGAGTGTGTGAGTGAGTGAGTGTGTGAGTGAGTGTGTGAGTGTGTGAGTGAGTGGGTGTGTGAGTGTGTGAGTGAGTGGGTGTGTGAGTGTGTGAGTGAGTGAGTGTGTGAGTGAGTGTGTGAGTGTGTGAGTGAGTGGGTGTGTGAGTGTGTGAGCGATTGTGAGTGAGCGTGTGAGTGTGTGAGTGAGTGTGTGTGTGAGTGTGTCAGTGAGTGAGTGGGTGGGTGGGTGAGTGAGTGAGTGAGTGTGTGAGTGAGTGAGTGTGTGAGCGAGTGATTGAGCGAGCGAGAGTGAGTGTGCGGGCGAGTGAGCGAGTGAGCGAGCCAGAGTGAGCGTGCGAGCGAGCGTCCGTGCGTGTGAGCGGAGTGAGCGAGCGTGCGAGCGGAGCGTCCGTGCGTGCGAGCGGAGCGTGCGTGCGAGCATAGAAGTGAGCGTGCGAGTGAGTGTGCGAGTGTCTGAGCGAGTGAGCGAGCGTAGGAGTGAGTGTGCGAGTGAGTGTGCGAGTGAGCGAGCGTAGGAGTGAGCGTGCGAGTGAGTGTGCGAGTGTCTGAGCGAGCGAGTGAGCGAGCGTAGGAGTGAGTGTGCGAGTGTCTGAGCGAGCGAGTGAGCGAGCGTGCGAGTGAGTGTGCGAGTGTCTGAGCGAGCGAGTGAGCGAGCGTAGGAGTGAGCGTGCGAGTGAGTGTGCGAGTGTCTGAGCGAGCGAGTGAGCGAGCGTAGGAGTGAGCGTGCGAGTGAGTGTGCGAGTGTCTGAGCGAGCGAGTGAGTGTGCGAGTGTCTGAGCGAGCGAGTGAGCGAGCGTAGGAGTGAGCGTGCGAGTGAGTGTGCGAGTGTCTGAGCGAGCGAGTGAGCGAGCGTAGGAGTGAGCGTGCGAGTGAGTGTGCGAGTGTCTGAGCGAGCGAGTGAGCGAGCGTAGGAGTGAGCGTGCGAGTGAGTGTGCGAGTGTCTGAGCGAGCGAGTGAGCGAGCGTAGGAGTGAGTGTGCGAGTGTCTGAGCGAGCGAGTGAGCGAGCGTAGGAGTGAGCGTGCGAGTGAGTGTGCGAGTGTCTGAGCGAGCGAGTGAGCGAGCGTAGGAGTGAGCGTGCGAGTGTCTGAGCGAGCGAGTGAGCGAGCGTAGGAGTGAGCGTGCGAGTGAGTGTGCGAGTGTCTGAGCGAGCGAAGTGAGCGAGCGTAGGAGTGAGTGTGCGAGTGTGTGAGCGAGCGAGTGAGCAAGCGTGCGAGTGAGCGTGCGAGTGAGTGAGCGTAGGAGTGAGTGTGCGAGTGAGTGTGCGAGTGAGCGAGCGTAGGAGTGAGCGTGCGAGTGAGCGTGCGAGTGTCTGAGCGAGCGAGTGAGCGAGCGTGCGAGTGAGCGTGCGAGTGAGTGAGCGTAGGAGTGAGCGAGCGTAGGAGTGAGTGTGCGAGCGAGCGTCCGTCCGTGCGTGCGAGCGTCCGTGCGAGCGAGCGAGCGAGCGTAACGTTGCCCAGACGACCCCCGGGTCACCTGCTGTCCCAGCAGCGCGTGGCCGATGCGCTGCGCCGTGGCTCCGGGTAGCCGCAGCCTCTGCAGGTGTCTCAGCAGCTGCGTGGCCACAGCCCTCGCCGAGCCACGGCTACAAGGGAGCGGCAGCCTGGGCACCGGCACAACAACAACATCAACAACAACAGGCGAGACGGAGAGGGGCACGTGTAGCAGAGGTCGCAACCAGGTATCACCCGATACCCGTACCCTACCTGACCACCCGTACCCTACACGATACCCGGCATCCCGTACCCAGTATCGGGTACGGGAAGCCTTGTTGCAGGCGCGGGTGGGTTGATTCTAGGAACTTGAGTTGTGAGAAGAGACAAGACGTTGGGAAATGAGTGACAATCACGGTGACTCACCAGTGACTCACGGCCTACCCGTACCCGTACCTGGCCGCACCAGGGTCGCAAATGGGTACCCGGTACGGGTACGGGTACCCGTTTGCGACCCTGGTGCGGCCGGGTACGGGTACGGGTAGGCCGTGAGTCACTGGTGAGTCACCGTGTGTCACTCATTTCCCAACGTCTTGTCTCTTCTCACAATTCAAGTTCCTAGAATCAACCCACCCGCGCCTGCAACATGGCTTCATCCCAGGCGTCGCAATCAGGTACCCGATACCCGTACCCTACCCGTACCCTACCCGATACCCAGCCGGGTACGGGTAGGGTACGGGTACGGCCGGGTACGGGTAGGGTACGGGTACGGGTAAGGAATCAAAACCCGTTTGCGACCTCTGCCGTGTAGCCTCCTGTACGCAAGCGCTGCTCGCTAGTGGAGCGATGCACAGAGACAGCTGCCACTGGGGGTGCCCCTAGCCTAGACCCACACAGCAGCAACCATCACCACCCCTACTACGGACAGGCTGATGCACAGAGACAGCTGCCCCTGGGGGTGCCCCTAGGCTAGACCCACACAGCAGCAACCATCGCCACCCCTACTACTGACAGGCTGATGCACAGAGACAGCTGCCACTGGGGGTGTCCCTAGGCTAGACCCACACAGCGGCCCCCTCTACAGGCAGCGGACCGGGAGTGCAGTTTCCTCCTCTGAAAAGATGATGGTGGTGGTGATGGTGGTGATGGTGGTGGTAGTGGTGGCGGTGATGGTGGTGGTGGTGATGATGGTGGTGGTGGCGATGATGGTGGTGGCGATGATGGTGGTGGTGGCGATGGTGGTGGTGGTGATGGTGGTGGTGGCGATGATGGTGGTGGTGGTGGTGGTGGTGATGGTGGTGGTGGCGATGATGGTGGTGGTGGTGGCGATGATGGTGGTGGCAAATATGGTGGTGGTGGTGGCGGTGATGGTGGTGGTGGCGATGATGGTGGTGGTGGCGATGGTGATGGTAATGATGGTGGTGGTGATGGTGGTGATGGAGGTGGTGATGGTGGTGGTGATGGTGATGGTGGTGATGGTGGTGGTGGCGATGATGGTGGTGGTGGTGGTGATGGTGATGGTGGTGATGGCGGTGATGGCGATGATGGCGATGATGGTGATGGTGGTGATGGTGGTGATGGCGATGATGGTGCTGGTGATGGCGATGATCAGTACTCACATAGCCAAGAGGTCGGGTCCTGACATCACGCGACTCCGTGGGCCTGCCCAAAACGACACGCGTGACACACACGTGACACACACGTGACACACACACAGTGACACACACACAGTGACACACACACAGTGACACACACACAGTGACACACAGTGACACACACACGTGACACACACGTGACACACACGTGACACACACACAGTGACACACACACAGTGACACACACACAGTGACACACAGTGACACACACACGTGACACACACGTGACACACACGTGAC
>NC_136341.1:2912344-2914844 GCF_964198595.1 Lampetra fluviatilis | reverse complement strand
GTGAGTGGTGAGTGAGGGGTGAGTGAGGGGTGAGTGAGGGGTGAGTGAGGGGTGAGTGGTGAGTGAGGGGTGAGTGAGTGGGGAGTGAGCGAGTGGTGAGCGAGTGGTGAACTAGTGGCGAGTGAGTGGTGAGTGAGTGGTGAGTGAGTGGTGAGGAGCGAGTGGTGAGCGAGTGGTGAACTAGTGGCGAGTGAGTGGTGAGTGAGTGGTGAGTGAGTGGTGAGTGAGTGGTGAGCGAGTGGTGAGCGAGTGGTGAGTGAGTGGTGAGTGAGTGGTGAGTGAGCGAGTGGTGAGTGGTGAGCGAGTGGTGAGCGAGTGAGTGGTGAGTGGTGAGCGAGTGGTGAGTGAGTGGTGAGTGAGTGGTGAGTGAGCGAGTGGTGAGTGGTGAGCGAGTGGTGAGTGAGTGGTGAGTGAGTGGTGAGCGAGTGAGTGGTGAGTGGTGAGCGAGTGGTGAGTGAGTGGTGAGTGAGTGGTGAGTGAGTGGTGAGTGAGCGAGTGGTGAGCGAGTGGTGAGTGAGTGGTGAGTGAGTGGTGAGCGAGTGGTGAACGAGTGGTGAGTGAGTGGTGAGTGAGTGGTGAGTGAGCGAGTGGTGAGTGAGTGGTGAGTGGTGAGTGAGTGGTGAGTGAGTGGTGAGTGAGTGGTGAGCGAGTGGTGAGCGAGTGGTGAGTGAGTGGTGAGTGAGTGGTGAGTGAGCGAGTGGTGAGTGGTGAGCGAGTGGTGAGCGAGTGAGTGGTGAGTGGTGAGCGAGTGGTGAGTGAGTGGTGAGTGAGTGGTGAGTGAGTGGTGAGTGAGCGAGTGGTGAGTGGTGAGCGAGTGGTGAGTGAGTGGTGAGTGAGTGGTGAGCGAGTGAGTGGTGAGTGGTGAGCGAGTGGTGAGTGAGTGGTGAGTGAGTGGTGAGTGAGTGGTGAGTGAGCGAGTGGTGAGGAGTGGTGAGTGAGTGGTGAGTGAGTGGTGAGTGAGCGAGTGGTGAGTGGTTAGCGAGTGGTGAGCGAGCGAGTGGTGAGTGGTGAGCGAGTGGTGAGTGAGTGGTGAGTGAGTGGTGAGTGAGTGGTGAGTGAGCGAGTGGTGAGGAGTGGTGAGTGAGTGGTGAGTGAGTGGTGAGTGAGTGGTGAGTGAGCGAGTGGTGAGTGGTGAGCGAGTGGTGAGTGAGTGGTGAGTGAGTGGTGAGTGAGTGGTGAGTGAGTGGTGAGCGAGCGAGTGGTGAGTGAGTGGTGAGTGAGTGGTGAGCGAGTGGTGAGCGAGCGAGTGGTGAGTGAGTGGTGAGTGAGTGGTGAGTGAGTGGTGAGTGAGTGGTGAGCGAGCGAGTGGTGAGCGAGTGGTGAGTGAGTGGTGAGCGAGTGGTGAGCGAGCGAGTGGTGAGTGAGTGGTGAGTGAGTGGTGAGCGAGCAAGTGGTGAGCGAGTGGTGAGGAGCGGTGAGTGAGTGGTGAGCGAGTGGTGAGTGAGTGAGTGGTGAGTGAGTGGTGAGTGAGTGGGTGAGTGAGCGCGTGAGTGGGCGAGTGAGTGAGTGGTGAGTGAGTGGTGAGTGAGTGGGTGAGTGAGCGCGTGAGTGGGCGAGTGAGTGAGTGATGAGTGAGTGGTGAGGAGCGAGTGGTGAGTGGTGAGTGAGTGGTGAGCGAGTGGTGAGCGAGTGGTGAGCGAGTGGTGAGCGAGCGAGTGGTGAGCGAGCGAGCGAGTGGTGAGTGGTGAGTGAGTGGTGAGGAGTGGTGAGCGAGTGGTGAGCGAGTGGTGAGCGAGTGGTGAGCGAGTGGTGAGTGAGTGGTGAGCGAGTGGTGAGTGTGTGGTGAGTGAGTGGTGAGTGAGTGGTGAGCGAGTGGTGAGTGAGTGGTGAGTGAGTGGTGAGCGAGTGGTGAGCGAGTGGTGAGTGAGTGGTGAGCGAGTGGTGAGTGAGTGGTGAGCGAGTGGTGAGCGAGTGGTGAGTGAGTGGTGAGCGAGTGGTGAGCGAGTGGTGAGTGAGTGGTGAGGAGTGGTGAGCGAGTGGTGAGTGAGCGGTGAGCGAGTGGTGAGGAGCGAGTGGTGAGCGAGCGAGTGGTGTGGAGTGGTGAGCACGCTCACCATGGCAGGGTCGATCATGGCGAGCGAGTGGTGAGTGGGTGGTGAGGAGCAAGTGGTGAGTGAGTGGTGAGGAGTGGTGAGGAGCGGTGAGGAGTGGTGAGCGAGTGGTGAGGAGTGGTGAGGAGTGGTGAGGAGTGGTGAGGAGTGGTGAGCGAGTGGTGAGTGGTGAGCGAGCTCACCGTGGCGGGGTCGATCATGGCGAGTGGTGAGCGAGCGAGTGGTGAGCGAGTGGTGAGCGAGTGGTGAGCGAGCTCACCGTGGCGGGGTCGATCATGGCGAGTGGTGAGCGAGCGAGTGGTGAGCGAGTGGTGAGCGAGTGGTGAGCGAGCTCACCGTGGCGGGGTCGATCATGGCGAGCGAGTGGCGAGCGAGTGGTGAGCGAGTGGTGAGGAGTGGTGAGTGTGCTCACCGTGGCGGGGTCGATCATGGCGAGTGGTGAGGAGTGG
>NC_136341.1:2884844-2904844 GCF_964198595.1 Lampetra fluviatilis | reverse complement strand
CACACACACGCTTACACACACACACACACACACGCTTACACACACACACACGCTTACACACACACGCTTACACACACACGCACTTACACACACACACGCTTACACACACACACACACTCACACACAACAACAACAACCGCCATTCGCCACTAAGTGGCGGTGACGTCACCACGACGCTTGTGCCAGGCCATGTGCACCTTGAGGCCACGTGAAGTGTCGAACGCCCGCTGGCAGGAGGTCACGGGGCAGACCCAGGTGCCACGGGTCGACTGACCGAGATGACCGAGATGACTGGCTGATGCACCACCTGTGCCCCCTACTGTGCCAACTTGCTGTGCTTTAGCCACCCGGCGCTCCGCTCGTTGTTGTGAGCGTCGCTCCTCCGCCCTCCGTTGTTGTTGGAGGGCGACTGCCTCCAACTGCCCAGTAGCGTCCTTCACGAGCCTCCTCCACTGAGGCCGATCTTGACACCGCTGGTACCAGTCATCGGCAAGTCCACTCAGCTCCACGTCCTCCTGTACCACATCACTCCATCTCTTCTCTAGCCCGTGCCGCGCCCGTTTAGCCCCCTCGATCCGGCCGAACAAAAGCTGTTTAGGCATGCGGTGGCTGGGCATGCGGGCTACATGACCCAGCCAACGCAGCCTTGCCTGCCGGAGGAGCTCACTGATGGGACTTTGCCCAGATCTTTCAAGGACTTGTGAGCTCCTCACACAATCCAGCCTGGTCAAACCCAGGATGGATCGTAGGCAGGCCAGCCTAAATGTTTCCAACCGGCGAAGATGCTCCACTAGGGGGGTCCACGTTTCGCAAGCGTAGAGAAGGGAGGGAATAACCGTGGCCGAGAAGACCTGAAGCTTCGTGCGGAGCGACAGACCAGGTAGCTTCCACACAGCGTTACGCAACCGATGAAAAGATATTGCCGCTCGACTGATTCGGAGTGAGACCTCTGCTGATAAACTGGAGCTGGTCATGAGCACACTGCCCAGGTATGGGAAACTCTCTACTCTCTCCACAACTGCCCCATCACCGATTGGGAGTTGTGGGGGCGGAGTGCCCGATGGTACAAAATACCCAGGCAGGTGCTTAGTTTTGGTGGGGCTGATGGTAAGGCCCCACCTCTTAGTGGCACACTCCAGCCTCAGCAGCAGCGTCTCCAACTCCTCTTCTGAATGAGCAGCTATTACCAAATCATCGGCATACATAACGTGGTTGACCAATAGGGAGCCATCCCTTGATCGCACCCGGGCGTCGATCAGCCTCCCATTATATCTGTACCAAATGGTAATTCCCCCGGTACAGCTATTGAAGGCTTCACGAACTACGCAGTCGAAATAGATGTTAAATAATGTGGGAGCCAGAGGACATCCCTGTCGCACCCCAAGGTGTACAGGGAAAGGCTCCGACTCCCGGCCACGTAGTTTTACCCGGGCCCGCTCACCATCATGAAGGTCCTTAATGATCGTGAGCAGAGGGTCAGGGACTCCGAAAGCACGAAGAACAACCCAGAGCCCAGTCCTACTGATGGTATCATAGGCCTTGACCAGGTCAATAAAGCAGAGATGTAGGTCTTTTTGGAATTCCCTACACCTCTGCTGTAGCAGACGGACAGAAAATATGGCATCTGTGCAGGACCGCCCTTTCCTGAAACCACATTGGGGCTCCGCAAGCCTCTCCTCAGCATGCCTAGCAAGGCGATGTTGAATAATCCTTGCCAGGACCTTACCCGGCACACTGAGGAGTGAGATGCCCCTGTAGTTGTTACAGTCTGTGCGGTCCCCCTTCTTAAAGAGGGGGACCACCAGGGCATCCTTCCAGTCCTGCGGAACCCGTCCAGTGGTCCAGACTGTTGTTATGATGTCATATAGGGCAGTCTGTGCACAAACGCCACCCTCCCTCAGCATTTCGCCTGGGAGATCATCTCTGCCCGGTGCCTTCCCTGGTCTCAGACTCCGGATCGCCCTCAGTACTTCCTCAACAGCCGGTACCTCAGCCAGCCACTCACAGGGGGTGACCTCTTCCAATATTTGAGGCACCGCAGCCTCAGCAGGGTTATCCCCACTTTGTGCCATGATGTTTTCCTGGCTGAGAGATTTTCCCTCCCCCAGGACCTCACAGAAATGCTCAGCAAATCTGCAAACCTGTTCCTGGGGGTCGGAGATTGGATCACCGTTTTTTCCTCTAATGATGGTAATAGGTGTGGCGCTGCAGGTTACTTTTTTGATGGAGTTAAATAGTGATTTGTGATCGCGGGCCACTGAGGCAGACTCCATCTCCTCAGCAACCCGCGACCACCACCCATCCTTACAGCGCCTTACGGCTCTCCGAACCTCCGAGCGAAGGCTGCGGTAAACCTCCTCATTCTCTGACGTGGGATGCTGTAGGCGATGAGAGTGGGCCTGTCGCTTTTTCTCAATTAACCTGAACACCTCCTCCGTCAGCCAGGGTTTCTGGGGAGGTCTGGACCGCGTACCCAAAGCAGCCATTGCAGCTGCATGAGTCACAGTCTTAAACCTCGCCCATTTACCCTCGACATCAGGTGGAGTGGGGGACGATGCCAACCCCAGCTGCAAGCGATGATGAAATTCTCGCTTGCAACTTTCTTACACACACACACTTACACACACGCACTTACACACACACACACACATGCTTACACACACACGCTTACACACACACACACACATGCTTACACACACACGCTTACACACACACACGCTTACACACACACACGCTTACACACACACACGCTTACACACACACACACACTTACACACACACACTTACACACACGCACTTACACACACACACACACATGCTTACACACACACGCTTACACACACACACGCTTACACACACACACGCTTACACACACACACACACGCTTACACACACACACGCTTACACACACACACGCTTACACACACACACGCTTACACACACACACACACTTACACACACACACGCTTACACACACACACGCTTACACACACACACACGCTTACACACACACACACACGCTTACACACACACACACACACGCTTACACACACACACGCTTACACACACACGCTTACACACACACACACACACACGCTTACACACACACACGCACTTACACACACACACACGCTTACACACACACACGCTTACACACACACACGCTTACACACACACACACGCTTACACACACACACGCTTACACACACACACGCTTACACACACGCACGCTTACACACACGCACGCTTACACACACACGCACGCTTACACACACACACGCTTACACACACACACGCTTACACACACACACACTTACACACACACACACGCTTACACACACACACGCTTACACACACACACGCGCTTACACACACACACACACACTTACACACACACACGTATGTGCGTGCGTGTGCGTACCTGCGTAGAGACTGGCCACGGGGTGAGGCTGCAGCAGCAGCGGGCGCAGCAGGCGTGACAGCGCCAGCGAGCGCATCGCCTGGCTCAGCCAGCGCAGCGCCAGCTCCTCGCTCACCTCACCGGAGCCACGCGCAACCACCTCCAACTCCTCCTCCTGCAGCTCCACGCCCTGCTCACGCACACACACACACAGATACACACACACACAGATATACACACACAGATATACACAGATATACACACACACACACACAGACACACACAGATATACACACACAGACACACACACACACACAGATATACACACACACACACAGATATACACACACAGATATACACACACACACACAGACATACACACACAGACATACACACACACACACACAGATATACACACACAGACACCAACAGATATACACACACACACAGATATACACACAGACTCACACAGACACACACACACAGATATACACACACAGACACACACACACACACATACAGACACACACAAACACACACACACAGATATACACACAGATATACACACAGACACACACACACAGACAGACACACACACAGACACACACACAGACACACACACGCACACACAAAGACAAAGGTCCCCTGTGTAGCCCACACCTGCGCACATACGTGTACACATGTAGACAAACGTGTGTGCGTGTGCGTGCGTGTGTGTGTTTGTGTGCGTGTGTGTGTGCGTGTGTGTGTGAGTATGTGTGTATGTGTGCGTGTGTGTGTGCATGTGTGTGTGCGTGTGTGAGTGTGTGTGTGTGGTGTGTGTATGTGTGTGTAATGTGGTGTGTGTGTGCGTGTGTGTGGTGTGCGTGTGTGCGTGTGTGTGCGTGTGTGTGTGTGTGTGTGTGCGGTGTGTGTGTGCATGTGTGTGTGCGTGCGTGTGTGTGCGTGTGTGGTGTGTGTATGTGTGTGTAATGTGGTGTGTGTGTGCGTGTGTGTGGTGTGCGTGTGTGCGTGTGTGTGCGTGTGTGTGTGTGTGCGGTGTGTGTGTGTGCGTGTGTGTGTGTGTGCGTGTGCGTGTGTGCGTGTGTGCGTGTGTGTGCGTGGGTGTGCGCACGTGTGTGCGTGTGTATGAGTGTGCATGTGTGTGTGTGGCGTGCGTGTGTGTGTGTGTGTGCGTGTGTGTGTGCGTGTGTGTGCGTGTGTATGAGTGTGCATGTGTGTGTGTGTGTGCGTGTGTGTGCGTGTGTGTGTGTGGCGTGCGTGTGTGTGTGTGTGTGTGTGCGTGTGTGTGTGTGCGTGCGAGGCCTGTTGTGCGTGTGAAGCCTTGTACTTGCCTGAGCATCGATCGGCGAGAAATCCGGGCAGAGTCGCTCCAGAGACCTGAGCAGCTCCAGGTACCCGGCCTGCAACCACCACAACCACCACAACAACCACCACAACCACCACCACAACCACCACCACAACCACCACAACCATCAACACCACCACAACCACCACCACAACCATCAACACCATCACAACCACCACCACAACCACCACCACAACCACCACAACCATCAACACCACCACAACCACCACCACAACCATCACAACCACCACCACAACCACCACAACCATAAACACCATCACAACCACCACCACAACCACCACAACCATCAACACCATCACCATCACAACCACCATCACAACCACCACCACAACAACTACCATCACCACCACAACCATCACAACCACCACAACAACTCCCATCACCACCACAACCATCACAACCACCACCACAACCACCACAACCACCACAACCACCACCACAACCACCACAATCATCAACACCATCACCATCACAACCACCATCACAACCACCACAACCACCACCACAACCACCACAACCATCAACACCATCACAACCACCACCACAACCACCACAACCACCACCACAACCATCAACACCATCACCATCACAACCACCATCACAACCACCACCACAACAACTACCATCACCACCACAACCATCACAACCACCACCACAACAACTCCCATCACCACCACAACCATCACAACCACCACCACAACCACCACAACCACCACAACCACCACCACAACCACCACAATCATCAACACCATCACCATCACAACCACCATCACAACCACCACAACCACCACCACAACCACCACAACCATCACCATCACCACAACCACCATCACAACCACCACAACCACCATCACAACCACCACCACCACAACCACCACCACAACCATCACAACCACCACCACAACCACCACAACCACCATCACCACAACCACCATCACCACAACCACCACAACCACCACCACAACCACCACAACCACCACAACCACCACAACCACCATCACCACAACCACCATCACCACAACCACCACAACCACCACCACAACCACCACAACCACCACAACCACCACCACAACCACAACCACCATTACAACCACCACCACAACCACCACAACCACAACCACCATCACAACCACCACAACCACCACCACAACGATGATGATGTGGGTGACGTTGACATCACCTCCGGGTGTCGCAGCCCGTGCCCCAGCATGCCGTGCAGGATGTCCCCGACGCAGCCAGGGCCCCAGGCTGCTAGGCCCGTGTGATGTTGGTGATGTTGGTGAGTGATGTTGGTGATGTTGGTGATGGTGAGTGATGATGATGAGTGATGTTGAGTGATGTTGGTGATGTTGATGATGTTGTTGAGTGATGATGAGTGATGTTGGTGATGTTGGTGATGGTGAGTGATGATGATGAGTGATGTTGAGTGATGTTGGTGATGTTGATGATGTTGTTGAGTGATGATGAGTGATGTTGAGTGATGTTGGTGATGTTGGTGAGTGACGATGATGTTAATGAGTGATGCCATCACCTGCGGGAGTCGCAGGCCGTGTCCCAGCATGCCGTGCAGGATGTTGATGATGTTGATGTTGGTGAGTAATGTTGAGTGATGATGATGTTGATGATGTTGAGTGATGTTCAGTGATGGTGATGTTGGTGATGTTGAGTGATGATGGTGAGTGATGCCATCACCTGCGGGAGTCGCAGGCCGTGTCCCAGCATGCCGTGCAGGATGTTGATGATGTTGACGTTGGTGAGTAATGTTGAGTGATGATGATGTTGATGATGTTCAGTGATGGTGATGTTGGTGATGTTGAGTGATGATGGTGAGTGATGCCATCACCTGCGGGAGTCGCAGGCCGTGTCCCAGCATGCCGTGCAGGATGTTGATGATGTTGATGTTGGTGAGTAATGTTGAGTGATGATGATGTTGATGATGTTCAGTGATGGTGATGTCGGTGAGTGACGATGATGATGGTGAGTGATGTCGTTGGTGATGACGGTGAGTGACGATGATGATGGTGAGTGATGTCGTTGGTGATGTTGGTGATGTTGAGTGATGATGTTGAGTGATGCCATCACCTGCGGGTGTCGCAGCCCGTGTCCCAGCATGCCGTGCAGGACGTCCCCCACGTGCCCCGGGCCTCAGGCTGCTAGCCCCGTGTGATGTTGATGATGTTGGTGATGTCGGTGAGTGACGATGATGATGGTGAGTGATGTCGTTGGTGATGTCGGTGAGTGGCGATGATGATGTTGAGTGATGCCATCACCTGCGGGTGTCGCAGCCCGTGTCCCAGCATGCCGTGCAGGACGTCCCCGACGCGGCCCGGGCCCCAGGCCGCTAGCCCCGTGTGATGTTGATGATGTTGGTGATGTCGGTGATGATGATGTCGGTGAGTGACGATGATGTCGGTGATGATGATGTCGGTGAGTGACGATGATGATGGTGAGTGATGTCGTTGGTGATGTCGGTGAGTGGCGATGATGATGTTGAGTGATGCCATCACCTGCGGGTGTCGCAGCCCGTGTCCCAGCATGCCGTGCAGGACGTCCCCCACGCGGCCCGGGCCCCAGGCCGCTAGCCCCGTGTTGGGCCCCGCGGCCACCAGCAGCAGCAGCAGGCGGCCCACGGCGGCCGACAGGCGACTCAGCAGGGCGCAGCACTGCATTCTGGGAGGGGGCACGCACGCAGATAAAGGTCCCCCGTGTAGCCTCTAACGGGCTGCAGGGGCAAGTGCTGTTGCGAGCAGCAGTATAGAGACACAGACAAAGCTCCCCCGTGTAGCCTCTAACAGGCTGTAGGGGCAAGTGCTGTTGCGAGCAGCAGTATAGAGACACAGACAAAGCTCCCCCGTGTAGCCTCTAACAGGCTGTAGGGGCAAGTGCTGTTGCGAGCAGCAGTATAGAGACACAGACAAAGCTCCCCCGTGTAGCCTCTAACAGGCTGCAGGGGCAAGTGCTGTTAGCGAGCAGCAGAGTATATAGACACAGACGAAGGTCCCCCGTGTAGCCTCTAACGGGCTGTAGGGGCAAGTGCTCGAAGTAGCAGCAAAGTCTATAGACACAGATAAAGCTCACCCGTGTAGCCTCTAACGGGCTGTAGGGGCAAGTGCTGTTGCGAGCAGCAGCAGTCTATAGAGATAAAGCTCCCCCATGTAGCCTCTAACGGGCTGCAGGGGCAAGTGCTGTTAGCGAGTAGCAGCAGAGTCTATAGACACAGACAAAGCTCCCCCGTGTAGCCTCTAACAGGCTGTAGGGGCAAGTGCTGTTAGCGAGAAGCAGTCTATAAACACAGACAAAAGTCACCCGTGTAGCCTCTAACAGGCTGTAGGGGCAAGTGCTGTTGCAAGCAGCAGTATAGAGACACAGACAAAGCTCCCCCGTGTAGCCTCTAACAGGCTGCAGGAGCAAGTGCTGTGAAGGCTACCGGCACTGTAGCGACACAATCGATGTCCACTCCACTGTACAAGGCTACACATTTGAGGCTGAGTCGACCTAGGAGTCTCGGATAATAATCATCGTTTTTGGGATTTTTTTTCTCTCGTTGTTTAGATTTTTTTTTTTTAAAAAGCAACCATCGTGAGTCTAATAAGCCACGAGGTTTATAACGTAATTGTTAACAAGACGCGAGTTTAATATAATATAAATGTTCTTATAAGAATAGCGTTAAGGTAGCGTAGGCAAAAACCTCTGCAGTAACTTACTCCCTGCCCCCTCCTCCCTATATACGCACTTAAGCAGCGTGATTTAATAACAACGATGATGATGATAATGATGTCGTTTGTAGATATTAGCAGCTCGATATAGCGATTTAAACAATTCGTTAAACGACGCCGAGGCCTAACCCCGTGAGGAGGCACCGGCCTCGCCTAGTTTCTCTACCGCCCGACGCGCGCCTCGCCCGGCAGGGAGGGGTGTGCGGAAGAGGGGGTCGTACCGGGGGTCACTGTCGTCCATTGGGTCAACGGTTGTGAGGGGAAAAAAAACGAAAATAAATTACATTTTAGCGCGATGACTATCGCTCCATCTGCCGCGTCGTTCATTTCGAACTTCGCTTCTTCATGTTTGTTAATTTTTTTAAAAGATTTTTGTTTTTGTGGTGATGGTGGTGACGGTGCTTTAAGTAGATGTCGTTTCCTGGTCTCAAAATCTTCCCGGCTCAGGCAGAAGCAGTCGATCGAGGAGTCGGAGATCGATAGCTGCGATGAAGGTCGATAGCGGCGATGGAGATCGATAGCGGCGTCCACTCGGCAATCGATTGCAAGGGGCTGATCGCGCGCGCGTGTGTGTGTGGTGTGTGTAGTGTGTGTGTGTGGTGTGTAGTGTGTTGTGTATGTGTGTGTAGTGTGTGTGTGTAGTGTGTGTAGTGTGGTGTGTGTGTAGTGTGTGTGTGTAGTGTGGTGTGTGTGTGTAGTGTGTGTGTAGTGTGTGTGGTGTGTGTGTGTAGTGTGTGTGTGGTGTGTGTAGTGTGTGTGTGTAGTGTGTGTGTGGTGTGTGTAGTGTGTGTGTAGTGTGTGTAGTGTGTGTGTGGTGTGTGTAGTGTGTGTGTGTAGTGTGTGTGTGGTGTGTGTAGTGTGTGTAGTGTGTGTAGTGTGTGTGTAGTGTGTGTGTGTGTAGTGTGTGTAGTGTGTGTGTAGTGTGTGTGTGGTGTGTGTAGTGTGTGTGTGTAGTGTGTGTGTAGTGTGTGTAGTGTGTGTGTGGTGTAGAGTGTGTGTATGTAGTGTGTGGTGTATGTGTGTGTGTGTGTGTGTAGTGTGTGTAGTGTGGTGTGTGTGTGTAGTGTGTGTGTGTAGTGTGGTGTGTGTGTGTAGTGTGTGTGTAGTGTGTGTAGTGTGTGTGTGTATTGTGTGTGGTGTGTGTGTGTGTAGTGTGCGTGTGTAGTGTGTGTAGTGTGGTGTGTGTGTGTAGTGTGTGTGTGTAGTGTGGTGTGTGTGTGTGTGTAGTGTGTGTGTAGTGTGTGTGGTGTGTGTGTGTAGTGTGTAGTGTGTGTAGTGTGTGTGTAGTGTGTGTGTGTGGTGTGTGTGTGTAGTGTGTGTGTGGTGTGTGTAGTGTGTGTGTGTAGTGTGTGTGTAGTGTGTGTAGTGTGTGTGTGTAGTGTGTGTGTGGTGTGTGTAGTGTGTGTGTGTAGTGTGTGTGTGTGGTGTGTGTAGTGTGTGTGTGTAGTGTGTGTGTGGTGTGTGTAGTGTGTGTGTGTAGTGTGTGTGTAGTGTGTGTAGTGTGTGTGTGGTGTGTGTAGTGTGTGTAGTGTGTGTGTGGTGTGTGTAGTGTGTGTAGTGTGTGTAGTGTGTGTGTAGTGTGTGTGTGTAGTGTGTGTAGTGTGTGTGTAGTGTGTGTGTGGTGTGTGTAGTGTGTGTGTGTAGTGTGTGTGTAGTGTGTGTAGTGTGTGTGTGGTGTGTGTGTGTGTGGTGTGTGTAGTGTGTGTGTGTAGTGTGTGTGTAGTGTGTGTGTAGTGTGTGTGTGGTGTGTGTAGTGTGTGTGTGTGGTGTGTGTGTGGTGTGTGTAGTGTGTGGTGTGTGTAGTGTGTGTGTGTAGTGTGTGTGTAGTGTGTGTAGTGTGTGTGTGGTGTGTGTAGTGTGTGTGTGTAGTGTGTGTGTGGTGTGTGTAGTGTGTGTAGTGTGTGTAGTGTGTGTGTAGTGTGTGTGTGTAGTGTGTGTGTGGTGTGTGTAGTGTGTGTGTGTAGTGTGTGTAGTGTGTGTGTAGTGTGTGTGTAGTGTGTGTGTAGTGTGTGTGTAGTGTGTGTGTGGTGTGTGTGTGTAGTGTGTGTGTAGTGTGTGTGTGTGTAGTGTGGTGTGTGTAGTGTGTGTGTGTAGTGTGTGTGTAGTGTGTGTAGTGTGTGTGTGGTGTGTGTAGTGTGTGTGTGTAGTGTGTGTGTGGTGTGTGTAGTGTGTGTAGTGTGTGTAGTGTGTGTGTAGTGTGTGTGTGTAGTGTGTGTGTGGTGTGTGTAGTGTGTGTGTAGTGTGTGTGTAGTGTGTGTGTAGTGTGTGTGTAGTGTGTGTGTGTAGTGTGTGTGTAGTGTGTGTAGTGTGTGTGTAGTGTGTGTGTAGTGTGTGTGTAGTGTGTGTGTGTAGTGTGTGTGTGGTGTGTGTAGTGTGGTGTGTGTAGTGTGTGTGTAGTGTGTGTGTGTAGTGTGTGTGCAGTGTGTGTGTGTAGTGTGTGTGTGGTGTGTGTAGTGTGTGTGTGTGTAGTGTGGTGTGTGTAGTGTGTGTGGTGTGTGTAGTGTGTGTGGTGTGTGTAGTGTGTGTGTAGTGAGTGTGTGTGTAGTGTGTATGTATTGTGTGGTGTGTGTATTGTGTATGTAGTGTGTGTGTAGTGTGTGTGTAGTGTGTGTATGGGGGTTGTGTGTAGTGAGTGGTGTGTATGTAGTGTGTGGTGTGTGTGTGTGGTGTGTACTGTGTGTGTGGTGTGTGTGGTGTCTGTGTGTGTAGTGTGTGTGTGTGGTGTGTGTGTGTGGTGTGTGTGTGTGGTGTGTGTGTAGTGTGTGGTGTAGTGTGTGTGTGGTGTGTGTGTAGTGTGTGTGTGTAGTGTGTGTGTGTTGTGTGTGTGTAGTGTGTGCAGTGTGTGTGTGTGTAGTGTGTGTGTGTAGTGTGTGTAGTGTGTGTGTAGTGTGTGTAGTGTGGTGTGTGTGTAGTGTGTGTGTGTTGTGTGTGTGTAGGGTGTAGTGTGTGTAGTGTGTGTGTGTGTAGTGTGTGTGTGTAGTGTGTGTAGTGTGTGTAGTGTGTGTAGTGTGTGTGTGTGTGTAGTGTGTGTAGTGTGGTGTGTGTGTGTAGTGTGTGTGGTGTGTGTGTGTAGTGTGTATGGTGTGTGTGTGTAGTGTGTGTGTAGTGAGTGTGTGTGTAGTGTGTGTGTAGTGTGTGTAGTGTGGTGTGTGTGTAGTGTGTGTGTAGTGTGTGTAGTGTGTGTGTGTAGTGAGTGTGTGTGTAGTGTGTGTGTAGTGTGTGTAGTGTGGTGTGTGTGTGTAGTGTGTGTGTAGTGTGTGTGTGTATGGTGTGTGTAGTGTGTGTGTAGTGAGTGTGTGTGTAGTGTGTGTGTATTGTGTGTAGTGTGTGTGTGTAGTGTGTGTGGTGTGTGTATTGTGTATGTAGTGTGTGTGTAGTGTGTGTGTAGTGTGTATGGGGGTTGTGTGTAGTGTGTGGTGTGTATGTAGTGTGTGGTGTGTGTGTGTGGTGTGTACTGTGTGTGTGGTGTGTGTGGTGTCTGTGTGTAGTGTGTGTGTGTGGTGTGTGTGTGTGTGGTGTGTGTGTAGTGTGTGGTGTAGTGTGTGTGTGTGTGTGGTGTGTGTGTAGTGTGTGTGTGTAGTGTGTGTTGTGTGTGTGTAGTGTGTGTAGTGTGTGTAGTGTGTGTGTGTAGTGTGTGTGTGTAGTGTGTGTGTAGTGTGTAGTGTGTGTAGTGTGTGTGTGTAGTGTGTGTAGTGTGTGTGTGTGTGTGTAGTGTGTGTGTGTGTAGTGTGTGTGTGTAGTGTGTGTGTGTAGTGTGTGTGTGGTGTGTGTAGTGTGTGTATTGTGTGTAGTGTGTGTGTGTGTAGTGTGTGTAGTGAGTGTGTGTGTAGTGTGTGTGTAGTATGTGTGTGTAGAGTGTGTGTGTAGTGTGTGTGTGTAGTGTGTGTGTAGTGTGTGTGTAGTGTGTGTGTGTAGTGTGCGTGTAGTGTGTGTGGTGTGTGTAGTGTGTGGTGTAGTGTGTGTGTGTAGTGTGTGTGTGTAGTGTGTGTGTAGTGTGTGTGTGTAGTGTGTGTGTGGTGTGTGTAGTGTGTGTGGTGTGTGTGTAGTGTGTGTGGTGTGTGGTGTGTGTGGTGTGTGTGTTGTGTGTGTGTAGTGTGTGTGGTGTGTGGTGTGTGTGTTGTGTGGTGTGTGTGTGGTGTGTGTGTAGTGTGTGTGTGGTGTGTGGTGTATGTGTGTGTAGTGTGTGTGTAGTGTGTATGATGTGTGTGCGTGGTGTGTGTATGTAATGTGTGTGTGTGGTGTGTGTTTGTAATGTGTGTGTGTGGTGTGTGTATGTAATGTGTGTGTGTGGTGTGTGTATGTAATGTGTGTGTGTGGTGTGTGTTTGTAATGTGTGTGTGTGTAGTGTATGTAATGTGTGTGTGTGGTGTGTAGTGTGTAGTTTGTGTGTATAGTGTCTGCTGACAGCGGCTGTGTCAGGCGGTTCTCACGATGGCTGTGTCAGGGGGCTCACAATGTCCGTGTCGGTATTTCCCCTCTCTCGCAGAGACAACGAACGGCAAGGCATCATCATCAGCATCATCACCATCAGCATCATCATCAGCATCCTCATCATCAGCATCATCATCAGCATCCTCATCATCAGCATCATCATCAGCAGCATCATCATCAGCATCCTCATCATCAGCATCATCATCAGCATCCTCATCATCAGCATCAGCATCATCACCATCAGCATCATCATCAGCATCCTCATCATCAGCATCATCATCAGCATCCTCATCATCATCATCAGCATCATCACCATCAGCATCATCATCAGCATCCTCATCATCAGCATCAGCATCATCATCAGCAGCATCATCATCAGCATCATCACCATCATCATCATCAGCATAATCATCATCATCATCAGCATCATCAGCATCATCATCATCAGCATCATCATCAGCATCACCATCAGCAGCATCATCATCATCAGCAGCATCACCATCAGCATCATCATCAGCATCATCATCAGCAGCAGCATCATCAGCAGCATCAGCATCATCATCATCAGCAGCATCATCATCAGCATCATCATCAGCATCATCATCATCATCAGCATCATCAGCATCATCAGCATCATCATCAGCATCATCATCAGCATCACCATCAGCAGCATCATCATCATCAGCAGCATCACCATCAGCATCATCATCAGCATCATCATCAGCAGCAGCAGCATCAGCATCAGCATCATCATCATCAGCAGCATCATCATCAGCATCATCATCAGCATCATCAGCATCATCATCAGCAACATCATCATCAGCATCATCATCAGCATCATCATCAGCATCATCATCATCATCAGCATCATCAGCATCATCATCATCAGCATCATCATCATCAGCAACATCATCATCATCAGCATCATCATCAGCATCATCAGCATCATCATCATCAGCAACATCATCATCATCATCACCATCAGCATCATCATCAGCAACATCAGCATCATCAGCAACATCATCATCACCATCAGCATCATCATCAGCATCATCATCAGCATCATCATCATCAGCATCATCATCATCAGCATCATCACCATCAGCATCATCATCAGCAGCAGCATCAGCATCATCAGCATCATCAGCAACATCATCATCAGCATCATCATCAGCAGCATCACCATCATCACCGGCATCATCAGCATCATCAGCATCATCATCAGCATCATCATCAGCATCATCATCAGCAGCATCATCATCAGCATCATCAGCATCATCAGCATCATCAGCAACATCATCATCAGCATCATCATCAGCAGCATCACCATCATCACCGGCATCATCAGCATCATCACCAGATTCATCAGCATCACCACCATCACCACCATCATCATCATCAGCATCATCAGCATCATCATCATCAGGCCGGCGAGCTGCCGGTAGCGCTACAAACAATTTCCCACGTTCTGCGGTCCTCTACGTATGAAGGTGGTGGTGGTGGGTGAGGGTGTGGGTGAGGGGGGTGTTATCGACCAATGTAATGATCGTCTGAACGCGTGGCAGGGCATCGCTAAATCCACAATCAGGATCTTGACCCAAGACGCGCAGGAAGGAATCGGATTGACCTTACGAAGTTCTTTCTGTTCTTGGTTCTTTCGGTGAAGTCACGTAGAATGGAAATAATAAAATACAATTCTCACGACGTTTCGGCCACAACGCAAGCAGCCGTCCTCAGGTGAAGAAAAGGGGTGTCAGACGCTGTCTTTCCGACAGACCTGTTCTTCACCTGAGGACGGCTGCTTGCGTTGTGGCCGAAACGTCGTGAGAATTGTATTTTATAATGTTTTATTTTTATTATTTTATTATTTCCCTTCTAAGTGAACCAAGAAGATGAATCCCTGCAGTCACGAAAGCTTTAAATCGAAATAAAATACAATTCTCACAATTGTATTTTATTATGTTTGAGAATTGTATTTTATTATGTTTTATTTTTGTATTTTATTATTTCCCTTCTACGTGACGACTTTACCGAAAGAACCAAGAAGATGAATCCCTGCAGTCACGAAAGAAGCTTTAAATCGAAATAAAATACAATTCTCACAATTGTATTTTATTATGTTTGAAAATTGTAATTTATTATGTTTTATTTTCATTATATCATTATTTTTATTATTTTATTGTTTTCTTTTTATTATTTTATTATTTCCCTTCTACGTGACTTTACCGAAAGAACCAAGAAGATGAATCCCTGCAGTCACGAAAGCTTTAAATCGAAATTTGTGTTTTACTACTCTGTGGTTTCTCTCGGTAAAGTCACGTAGGTGAAACAAATAAAATAAAACATAATAAAAATAAACAATAGAAATAATCAAATTAAATCACGACGTTTCAGAAGCAACACAAGCTTCCGTCACCAGGTGGGACAACGACAGTGTAATTGTTTTGCTGTGTTGCTTCCAAAACGTCGTGATTTATTTTGATTTCTTTTTTATTATTTTATTTTAGACACAAAAACGTTAACTCTAGATTAATATTTAATATTTAAGTTTTATAAAAATGTAGGACCCCTTAAAAACAACAATGCACTACAGGCCCCGCACTAGATAATCCGGCACTTGCTCTATCACTATAGTACTATACTGCCTTCGACTTGTACAAACGACCGGGCGTGTAAGATTAGCGATTTGTCCTATTATCTGGGCTGTACAGCAAATGAAAATATACAATTACTTTACTGTGCAAGTACAAACATTGTGTTTTACTACTCTGTGGTTTCTCTCGGTAAGGTCACGTAGGTGAAAAAAATAAAATATCAGAATAAACAATAGAAATAATCAAATTAAATCACGACGTTTCAGAAGCTACACAAGCTTCCGTCACCAGGTGGGACAACCAGTGTAATTGTTTTTGCTGTACCAGATGACGCCAAAAGGCGCACAACTCAAAGACAATGCACCATCAGAGTATGAGAGCTCGGGGCAAGCATCTACACTATGGGAACCTCATTTGCCAGTAAAAATATAATTGGGTTTTTACCCTTCTGTCTGGCAACAAAACTGACACCTTTTTACAAGGAGTCATGTTTGCATAGACTGCAATACCTGCAGTCATAATGCAAACAAAAACACAACTCTGATAATGTATGCACTGTCCTTGAAATTGATTGGTCCACACCCGAGACAGCTTTCCTTAGAGCCTAGTCTCACATGGTGTTGGACCAGATGACGCCAAAAGGCGCACAACTCAAAGACAACGCACCATCAGAGTATGAGAGCTCGGGGTTAAGCATTTACACTACGGGAACCTCATTTGCCAGTAAAAAATATGATAATTGGGTTTTTACCTTTCTATCTGGCAACAAAACTGACACCTTTTTACAAGGAGTCATGTTTGCATAGACCGCAATACCTGCAGTCGTAATGCAAACAAAAGACATAACTCTAAGGACAGTGCATGCATTATCAGAGTTATGTTCTTTTGTTTGCATTCCGACTGCAGGTATTGCGGTCTATGCAAACATGACTCCTTGTAAAAAGGTGTCAGTTTTGTTGCCAGATAGAAGGGTAAAAAAACAATTATCATATTTTTACTGGCAAATGAGGTTCCCAGTGTTTTGCTGTGTTGCGTCCGAAACGTCGTGATTTAATTTATTTCTCTTTTTTATTTTTATTTAATTCTTTTCTTTCACCCACGTGAAAACGTCAACTCTAGATGGTGTTTTAATATTTAAGTGTTTTTTTAAAAACATGTAAGGCCCCCTAAAAAAACAACAATGTGCTTCACCGATTCCCTCCGACATGACCATCGTGAACAGCCCAGTAGAGCGAGCGAGCGAGACAAAAATTAACCCGTAAAAGCAAAGTTTTTCACTATAAATCCTTTATATGCGTGGCGACTAGAGTCCTCTCGTCCTCTGGCTTGAGATGGCTGCCACCTATGGGTCAGATGATTGCCTGCCACCATTAAGCAATTGGTAATTAAATATATATATTTTTTTACCTAAAAAGTGGAAAATTTTGGAAAAAATTTTTCACGAAAATTAATTGTCACGCACAACGAGTCTGTGTGCAAAAAGTCAGCTCGATTGGATCACGGGAAGTGGGTTTCAAAAACGAGCGAAAGATTTGCACGGTCGTAAGCGCGCAAGCAAGTGAACTTAATATAAAGGATTTAAAAAATTAACCCGTAAAAACAAAGTTTTTCACTATAAATCCGTTATATGCGTGGCATCGGTTTTATTTTATTATTCATTTCTGTTTTTCTTGAGTAAGAGTTTCATTTTTATCACATTGGTATTTTAAATTAAATATGAAAAAAAAATTTTCCTAAAAAGTGTAAAATTTTGGAATTTTTTTTCACGAAAATAAATTGTCACGCACAACGAGTCTGCGTGCAAAATGTCAACTCGATTGGATCACGGGGAAGTGGGTTTCAAAAAACGACCGAAAGATTTGCACGGTCGTAAGCGCGCAAGCAAGCGAGCGAGTGAACTTAATATAAAGGATTTAAAAATTAACATCTGAGAGAGACACACATCAATAGACTCCGGACCGCCCCCAGCGATTAAAATGTAAGGCGACTTTTATTGCTTAAGTTTACACACAAACCACACACACACAAGAAGACAGAGAGACACGAAGTACAGTCAGTAGAGGTCGCAACCGGGTACCCGATACCCGTACCCTACCCGATACCCGGCTACCCGTACCCGGCCGGGTACGGGTACCCGTTTGCGACCCTGGTGCGGCCGGGTACGGGTAAGGAATCAAAACCCCTTTGCGAACTCTGACAGTCATGGAGGTCGTAGTGATCGCCTTCATCAGCGTGGGAGGGAGGGACAGACTCAATGCAAGCACCGAGAAAGGTGTCCGTAGAGATGAAACGTCCGGATTTGAAGCTTTCGTGACTGCAAAGATTCATACTCGTAGTTTTTTCGGTAAAGTCACTACGTAGGTAAAACAATGAAATTAAAATAATTTTTATTTTTCGATTTAAAGCTTTCGTGACTGCAGGGATTCGTCTTCTTGGTTCTTTCGGTAAAGTCACGTAGAATGGAAATAATAAAAATAAAACATAATAAAATTACAAAAATAAAACATAATAAAATACAATTGTGAGAATTGTATTTTATTTCGATTTAAAGCTTTTGTGACTGCAGGGATTCATCTTCTTGGTTCTTTCGGTAAAGTCGCGTAGAATGGAAATAATCAGGGGGTAGAGAGAGTGAGAATTATTTAATGTTTTATTTTTATTATTTGATTACTTCCATTCTACGTGACTTTACCGAAAGAACCAAGAAGATGAATCCCTGCAGTCACGAAAGCTTTAAATCGAAATAAAATACAATTCTCACAATTGTATTTTATTATGTTTGAGAATTGTATTTTATTCTGTTTTATTTTTGTATTTAGTTGTATTTTTATTATTTTATTACTTACATTCTACGTGACTTTACCGAAAGAACCAAGAAGATGAATCCGTGAAGTCACGAAAGCTTTAAATCGAAATAAAATACAATTCTCACAATTGTATTTTATTGTTTGAGAATTGTATTTTATTGTTTAATTTTTATTATTTTATTATTTCCATTCTACGTGATGACTTTACCCAAAGAACCAAGCAGCTGAATTATTTTTATTATTTCCTTTCTTATTAATTACATTTTTTTTTTACCTACGTAGTGACTTTACCGAAAAAAACTAAAGAGTAGGAAAAGTCCGGCCAGCAGCCACGGGGCATCTTCCGCGCTCTGCTCGTAGGAGCCAGGGTTGTTTGTGTGGAGCGGAGTTCCGTCACGCACGGCTGACCCACGCCGTGTCGGCGTTTCAAGGAGCAGTGGGCGCTGGAGGAGGCTGTGTGCTTGGTGGCAGATGACGGGGAGCTCTGCGTGGCTGATTATGAGTTGCCCGTTGGGAGGCCGTGGGACTGCGATGAGGGCTGCGTGCAGATGCAGCCAGTTGTCGTAGTGAAAATATTAATAATAATTACATAGCAAACAGGGTGGGCATGGAGTAGGGAGAGAGGGGGGTAGGGAGGCGGGTAGAGAGATGGGGGTAGGGAAGGGGGGGGGGGTAGAGAGAGGGGGGTAGAGAGGGGGTAGAGAGAGAGGGGCTAGAGAGAGAGGGGGAGGGGGTAGAGGGGGGGGGGGTAGAGAGAGAGGGGGGGTAGAGAGAGGGGGGGGTAGAGAGGGGGTAGAGAGAGGAGGGGGGGGGGGGTAGAGATGAGGGGGGGGGGTAGAGAGAGGGGGGGGGGGGGTAGAGGAGAAGAGGGGGGGGGTAGAGAGAGGGGGGGGGTAGAGAGGGGGGGGGTAAGAAGAGGGGGGGGTAGAGAGAGAGGGGGGGGTAGAGGGGGTAAAGAGAGGGGGGGGTAGAGAAGGGGGTAGAGAGGGGGGGGGGTAGAGAGAGGGGGGGGGGGTAGAGAGAGGGGGGGGTAGAGGGGGTAAAGAGAGGGGGGGGTAGAGGGGGTAGAGAGAGAGGGGGTAGAGAGAGAGGGGGGGGTAGAGAGAGAGGGGGGGTAGAGAGAGAGGGGGTAGAGAGAGAGGGGGGGGGGGGGGGTAGAGAGAGAGGGGGGGGGGGTAGAGAGAGAGGGGGGGGTAGAGAGAGAGGGGGGGGTAGAGAGAGAGGGGGGGTAGAGAGAGAGGGGGTAGAAGAGAGAGGGGGTAGAGAGAGGGGGGTAGAGAGAGAGGGATAGAGAGAGAGGGGGTAGAGAAGAGGGGGGTAGAGAGAGGGGGGGGGTAGAGAGAGGGGGGGGGGTAGAGAGGGGGTAGAGAGAGGGGGGGGTAGAGAGAGAGGGGGGGGTAGAGGGGGGGGGGTAAAGAGAGGGGGGGGGTAGAGGGGGTAGAGAAGAGAGGGGGGGGGTAGAGAAAAGAGGGGGGTAGAGAGAGAGGGGGGTAGAGAGAGGGGGGGGGGTAGAGAGAGAGGGGGGGTAGAGGGGGGGGGGGGGTAGAGAGAGGGGGGGGGGGGGTAGAGAGAGGGGGGGGTAGAGAAAGAGAGGGATAGAGAGAGAGGGGGGTAGAGAGAGAGGGGGGTAGAGAGAGAGGGGGGTAGAGAGAGACGGGGGGTAGAGAGAGAGGGGGTAGAGGG
>NC_136341.1:2832991-2884644 GCF_964198595.1 Lampetra fluviatilis | reverse complement strand
GCTCACTCACTCGCTCACTCGCTCTCTCTCTCGCTCACTCTCTCGCTCACATCACTCGCTCACCATCGCTCTCCTCGCTCGCTCTCTCGCTCACTCACTCGCTCACTCTCGCTCTCTCGCTCACTTTCTCGCTCACTCACTCGCTCACTTCGCTCTCTCGCTCACTCTCTCGCTCACTCACCTCGCTCACTCGCTCTCTCGCTCACTCTCTCGCTCACTCACTCGCTCACTCGCTCTCTCGCTCACTCTCTCGCTCACTCACTCGCTCACTCGCTCTCTCGCTCACTTTCTCGCTCACTATCACTCGCTCACTCGCTCTCTCGCTCACTCTCTCGCTCACTCACTACTCGCTCACTCGCTCTCTCGCTCACTCTCTCGCTCACTCACTCGCTCACTTCGCTCTCTCGCTCACTCTCTCGCTCACTCACTCGCTCACTCTCTCGCTCACTCTCTCGCTCACTCACTCGCTCTCTCTCTCGCTCTCTCTCGCTCACTCTCTCGCTCACTCGCTCTCTCGCTCACTCTCTCGCTCACTCACTCGCTCACTCGCTCTCTCGCTCGCTCTCTCGCTCACTCACTCTCACTCGCTCTCCTCGCTGACTTCTCGCTCACTCACTCGCTCACTCGCTCTCTCGCTCACTCTCTCGCTCACTCACTCGCTCACTTCGCTCTCTCGCTCACTCTCTCGCTCACTCACTCGCTCACTCGCTCTCTCTCGCTCACTCTCTCGCTCACTCACTCGCTCACTTCGCTCTCTCGCTCACTTCTCGCTCACTCACTCGCTCACTCGCTCTCTCGCTCACTCTCTCGCTCACTCACTCGCTCACTCGCTCTCTCGCTCACTCTCTCGCTCACTCACTCGCTCACTTCGCTCTCTCGCTCACTCTCTCGCTCACTCACTCGCTCACTCGCTCTCTCGCTCACTCTCTCGCTCACTCACTCGCTCACTCGCTCTCTCGCTCACTCTCTCGCTCACTCACTCGCTCACTCACTCGCTCTCTCTCGCTCTCTCGCTCACTCTCTCGCTCACTCACTCGCTCACTCGCTCTCTCGCTCACTCTCTCGCTCACTCACTCGCTCGCTCGCTCTCTCGCTCACTCTCTCGCTCACTCACTCGCTCACTCGCTCTCTCGCTCACTCTCTCGCTCACTCACTCGCTCACTCGCTCTCTCGCTCACTTTCTCGCTCACTCACTCGCTCTCTCGCTCACTCTCTCGCTTTCTCGCTCACTCACTCGCTCTCTCGCTCACTCTCTCGCTCACTCACTCGCTCACTCACTCGCTCACTCTCTCGCTCACTCTCTCGCTCACTCACTCGCTCACTCGCTCTCTCGCTCACTCTCTAGCTCACTCACTCGCTCAACTCGCTCTCTCGCTCACTTTCTCGCTCACTCACTCGCTCACTCGCTCTCTCTCGCTCACTCTCTCGCTTTCTCGCTCACTCTCTCGCTCACTCACTCGCTCACTCGCTCTCTCGCTCACTCTCTCGCTCACTCACTCGCTCACATCGCTCTCTCGCCACTTCTCGCTCACTCGCTCACTCACTCGCTCACTCTCTCGCTCTCTCGCTCACTCACTCGCTCACTCTCTCTCTCGCTCACTCTCTCGCTCACTCACTTCGCTCACTCGCTCTCTCGCTCACTCTCTCGCTCACTCACTCGCTCACTCGCTCTCTCGCTCACTCTCTCGCTCACTCACTCGCTCACTCGCTCTCTCGCTCACTCTCTCGCTCACTCACTCCGCTCACTCGCTCTCTCGCTCACTTTCTCGCTCACTCACTCGCTCACTCGCTCTCCTCGCTCACTTTCTCGCTCACTCACTCGCTCACTCGCTCTCTCGCTCACTCTCTCGCTCACTCTCGCTCACTCTCTCGCTCACTCTCTCTTTTTTTACGATCAGAGGAAACAAGAAGATGCTTGGTGTAGTTCGGCACTTTGCTTCGTTCATCATTTCGTAATTTTTTTTATTTAAATTGTTAAACTTTGCTTTATGTAAAACCCCCACCTCTCGCTCACTCTCTCGCTCACTCTCTCGCTCACTCTCTCGCTCACTCCTCGCTCACTCTCTCGCTCACTCTCTCGCTCACTCTCTCGCTCACTCTCTCGCTCACTCCCTCGCTCACTCCTCGCTCACTCTCTCGCTCACTCTCTCGCTCACTCACTCGCTCACTCGCTCACTCGCTCTCTCGCTCACTCTCTCGCTCACTCACTCGCTCACTCGCTCTCTCGCTCACTCTCTCGCTCACTCACCTCGCTCACTCGCTCTCCTCGCTCACTCTCTCGCTCACTTCACTCGCTCACTTCGCTCTCTCGCTCACTCTCTCGCTCACTCACTCGCTCACTCGCTCTCTCGCTCACTCTCTCGCTCACTCACTCGCTCACTCGCTCTCTCGCTCACTTTCTCGCTCACTCACTCGCTCTCTCGCTCACTCTCTCGCCTTCTCGCTCACTCACTCGCTCACTCCCTCGCTCACTCTCTCGCTCACTCACTCGCTCACTCGCTCTCTCGCTCACTCTCTCGCTCACTCACTCGCTCACTCGCTCTCTCGCTCACTCTCTAGCTCACTCACTCGCTCACCTCGCTCTCTCGCTCACTTTCTCGCTCACTTCACTCGCTCACTCGCTCTCTCGCTCACTCTCTCGCTTTCCTCGCTCACTCTCTCGCTCACTCACTCGCTCACTCGCTCTCTCGCTCACTCTCTCGCTCACACTCACTCGCTCACTCGCTCTCTCGCTCACTTTCTCGCTCACTCACTCGCTCACTCTCTCGCTCTCTCGCTCACTCACTCGCTCACTCGCTCTCTCGCTCACTCTCTCGCTCACTCACTCGCTCACTCTCTCGCTCACTCACTCGCTCACTCGCTCTCTCGCTCACTCTCTCGCTCACTCACTCGCTCACTCGCTCTCTCGCTCACTCTCTCGCTCACTCACTCGCTCACTCGCTCTCTCGCTCACTCTCTCGCTCACTCACTCGCTCACACTCGCTCTCTTCGCTCACTCTCTCGCTCACTCACTCGCTCACTCGCTCTCTCGCTCACTCTCTCGCTCACTCACTCGCTCACTCGCTCTCTCGCTCACTCTCTCGCTCACTCACTCGCTCACTCGCTCTCTCGCTCACTCTCTCGCTCACTCACTCGCTCACTCGCTCTCTCGCTCACTCTCTCGCTCACTCACTCGCTCACTCGCTCTCTCGCTCACTCTCTCGCTCACTCACTCGCTCACTCGCTCTCTCGCTCACTCTCTCGCTCACTCACTCGCTCACTCGCTCTCTCGCTCACTTTCTCGCTCACTCACTCGCTCTCTCGCTCACTCTCTCGCTTTCTCGCTCACTCACTCGCTCACTCCCTCGCTCACTCTCTCGCTCACTCACTCGCTCACTCGCTCTCTCGCTCACTCTCTCGCTCACTCACTCGCTCACTCGCTCTCTCGCTCACTCTCTAGCTCACTCACTCGCTCACCTCGCTCTCTCGCTCACTTTCTCGCTCACTCACTCGCTCACTCGCTCTCTCGCTCACTCTCTCGCTTTCTCGCTCACTCTCTCGCTCACTCACTCGCTCACTCGCTCTCTCGCTCACTCTCTCGCTCACTCACACTCGCTCACTCGCTCTCTCGCTCACTTTCTCGCTCACTCACTCGCTCACTCTCTCGCTCTCTCGCTCACTCACTCGCTCACTCGCTCTCTCGCTCACTCTCTCGCTCACTCACTCGCTCACTTCGCTCTCTTCGCTCACTCTCTCGCTCACTCACTCGCTCACTCGCTCTCTCGCTCACTCTCTCGCTCACTCACTCGCTCACTCGCTCTCTCGCTCACTCTCTCGCTCACTCACTCGCTCACATCGCTCTCTCGCTCACTTTCTCGCTCACTCACTCGCTCACTCGCTCTCTCGCTCACTTTCTCGCTCACTCACTCGCTCACTCGCTCTCTCGCTCACTCTCTCGCTCACTCTCGCTCACTCTCTCGCTCACTCTCTCTTTTTTTACGATCAGAGGAAACAAGAAGATGCTTGGTGTAGTTCGGCACTTTGCTTCGTTCATCATTTCGTAATTTTTTTTATTTAAATTGTTAAACTTTGCTTTATGTAAAACCCCCACCTCTCGCTCACTCTCTCGCTCACTCTCTCGCTCACTCTCTCGCTCACTCCCTCGCTCACTCTCTCGCTCACTCTCTCGCTCACTCTCTCGCTCACTCCCTCGCTCACTCCCTCGCTCACTCTCTCGCTCACTCTCTCGCTCACTCACTCGCTCACTCGCTCTCTCGCTCACTCTCTCGCTCACTCACTCGCTCACTTCGCTCTCTCGCTCACTCTCTCGCTCACTCACTCGCTCACTCGCTCTCTCGCTCACTCTCTCGCTCACTCACTCGCTCACTCGCTCTCTCGCTCACTCTCTCGCTCACTCACTCGCTCACTCGCTCTCTCGCTCACTCTCTCGCTCACTCACTCGCTCACTCGCTCTCTTCGCTCACTTTCTCGCTCACTCACTCGCTCTCTCGCTCACTCTCTCGCTTTCTCGCTCACTCACTCGCTCACTCCCTCGCTCACTCTCTCGCTCACTCACTCGCTCACATCGCTCTCTCGCTCACTCTCTCGCTCACTCACTCGCTCACTTGCTCTCTCGCTCACTCTCTAGCTCACTCACTCGCTCACTCGCTCTCTCGCTCACTTTCTCGCTCACTCACTCGCTCACTCGCTCTCTCGCTCACTCTCTCGCTTTCTCGCTCACTCTCTCGCTCACTCACTCGCTCACTCGCTCTCTCGCTCACTCTCTCGCTCACTCACTCGCTCACTCGCTCTCTCGCTCACTTTCTCGCTCACTCACTCGCTCACTCTCTCGCTCTCTCGCTCACTCACTCGCTCACTCGCTCTCTCGCTCACTCACTCGCTCACTCGCTCTCTCGCTCACTCTCTCGCTCACTCACTCGCTCACTCGCTCTCTCGCTCACTCTCTCGCTCACTCACTCGCTCACTCGCTCTCTCGCTCACTCTCTCGCTCACTCACTCGCTCACTCGCTCTCTCGCTCACTCTCTCGCTCACTCACTCGCTCACTCGCTCTCTCGCTCACTCTCTCGCTCACTCACTCGCTCACTCGCTCTCTCGCTCACTTTCTCGCTCACTCACTCGCTCACTCGCTCTCTCGCTCACTCTCTCGCTCACTCTCGCTCACTCTCTCGCTCACTCTCTCTTTTTTTACGATCAGAGGAAACAAGAAGATGCTTGGTGTAGTTCGGCACTTTGCTTCGTTCATCATTTCGTAATTTTTTTTATTTAAATTGTTAAACTTTGCTTTATGTAAAACCCCCACCTCTCGCTCACTCTCTCGCTCACTCTCTCGCTCACTCTCTCGCTCACTCCCTCGCTCACTCTCTCGCTCACTCTCTCGCTCACTCTCTCGCTCACTCCCTCGCTCACTCCCTCGCTCACTCTCTCGCTCACTCTCTCGCTCACATCCCTCGCTCACTCCCTCGCTCATTCTCTCGCTCACTCCCTCGCTCACTCTCTCGCTCACTCTCTCGCTCACTCTCTCGCTCACTCTCTCGCTCACTCCCTCGCTCACTCTCTCGCTCACTCTCTCGCTCACTCTCTCGCTCACTCCCTCGCTCACTCCCTCGCTCACTCTCTCGCTCACTCTCTCGCTCACTTCCCTCGCTCACTCTCTCGCTCACTCCCTCGCTCACTCTCTCGCTCACTCTCTCGCTCACTCCCTCGCTCACTCTCTCGCTCACTCTCTCGCTCACTCTCTCGCTCACTCCCTCGCTCACTCTCTCGCTCACTCTCTCGCTCACTCTCTCGCTCACTCTCTCGCTCACTCCCTCGCTCACTCCCTCGCTCACTCTCTCGCTCACTCTCTCGCTCACTCCCTCGCTCACTCCCTCGCTCACTCTCTCGCTCACTCCCTCGCTCACTCTCTCGCTCACTCTCTCGCTCACTCCCTCGCTCACTCTCTCGCTCACTCCCTCGCTCACTCCCTCGCTCACTCTCTCGCTCACTCTCTCGCTCACTCCCTCGCTCACTCTCTCGCTCACTTCCCTCGCTCACTCTCTCGCTCTCTCTCTCGCTCACTCTCTCGCTCACTCTCTCGCTCACTCTCTCGCTCGCCCTCTCGGTCGCCCTCTCGCTTTCTCTCTCGGTCACTCTCTCGCTCACTCCCTCGCTCACTCTCTCGCTCACTCTCTCGCTCACTCTCTCGCTCTCTCTCTCGCTCACTCTCTCGCTCACTCTCTCGCTCACTCCCTCGCTCACTCTCTCGCTCACTCTCTCGCTCACTCTCTCGCTCTCTCTCTCGCTCTCTCGCTCACTCTCTCGCTCACTCCCTCGCTCTCTCGCTCACTCCCTCGCTCACTCTCTCGCTCACCTCTCTCGCTCTCTCGCTTTCTCGCTCACTCCCTCGCTCACTCTCTCGCTCTCTCTCTCGCTCACTCTCTCGCTCACTCCCTCGCTCACTCCCTCGCTCACTCTCTCGCTCACTCTCTCGCTCTCTCGCTCTCTCGCTCACTCCCTCGCTCACTCTCTCGCTCTCTCTCTCGCTCTCTCTCTCGCTCACTCTCTCGCTCTCTCGCTCTCTCGCTCACTCTCTCGCTCACTCTCTCGCTCGCCCTCTCGGTCGCCCTCTCGCTCTCTCTCTCGGTCACTCTCTCGCTCACTCCCTCGCTCACTCTCTCGCTCTCTCTCTCGCTCTCTCGCTCACTCTCTCGCTCACTCCCTCGCTCTCTCTCTCGGTCACTCTCTAGCTCACTCCCTCGCTCACTCCCTCGCTCACTCTCTCGCTCACTCTCTCGCTCACTCCCTCGCTCACTCTCTCGCTCGCCCTCTCGCTCACTCTCTCACTCACTCTCTCGCTCACTCTCTCGCTCACTCCCTCGCTCACTCTCTCGCTCACTCCCTCGCTCTCTCTCTCGCTCACTCTCTCGCTCACTCTCTCGCTCGCCCTCTCGGTCGCCCTCTCGCTCTCTCTCTCGCTCTCTCTCTCGGTCACTCTCTCGCTCACTCCCTCGCTCACTCTCTCGCTCTCTCTCTCGCTCTCTCGCTCACTCTCTCGCTCACTCCCTCGCTCTCTCTCTCGGTCACTCTCTCGCTCACTCCCTCGCTCACTCCCTCGCTCACTCTCTCGCTCACTCTCTCGCTCACTCCCTCGCTCACTCTCTCGCTCGCCCTCTCGCTCACTCTCTCACTCACTCTCTCGCTCACTCTCTCGCTCACTCCCTCGCTCACTCTCTCGCTCACTCCCTCGCTCTCTCTCTCGCTCACTCTCTCGCTCACTCTCTCGCTCGCCCTCTCGGTCGCCCTCTCGCTCTCTCTCTCGCTCACTTTCTCGCTCACTCTCTCGCTCACTCCCTCGCTCACTCCCTCGCTCACTCTCTCGCTCACTCTCTCGCTCACTCTCTCGCTCACTTCCCTCGCTCACTCTCTCACTCTCTCTCTCGCTCTCTCTCTCGCTCACTCTCTCGCTCTCTCGCTCTCTCGCTCACTCTCTCGCTCACTCTCTCGCTCGCCCTCTCGGTCGCCCTCTCGCTCTCTCTCTCGGTCACTCTCTCGCTCACTCCCTCGCTCACTCTCTCGCTCTCTCTCTCGCTCTCTCGCTCACTCTCTCGCTCACTCCCTCGCTCTCTCTCTCGGTCACTCTCTCGCTCACTCCCTCGCTCACTCCCTCGCTCACTCTCTCGCTCACTCTCTCGCTCACTCCCTCGCTCACTCTCTCGCTCGCCCTCTCGCTCACTCTCTCACTCACTCTCTCGCTCACTCTCTCGCTCACTCCCTCGCTCACTCTCTCGCTCACTCCCTCGCTCTCTCTCTCGCTCACTCTCTCGCTCACTCTCTCGCTCGCCCTCTCGGTCGCCCTCTCGCTCTCTCTCTCGCTCTCTCTCTCGGTCACTCTCTCGCTCACTCCCTCGCTCACTCTCTCGCTCTCTCTCTCGCTCTCTCGCTCACTCTCTCGCTCACTCCCTCGCTCTCTCTCTCGGTCACTCTCTCGCTCACTCCCTCGCTCACTCCCTCGCTCACTCTCTCGCTCACTCTCTCGCTCACTCCCTCGCTCACTCTCTCGCTCGCCCTCTCGCTCACTCTCTCACTCACTCTCTCGCTCACTCTCTCGCTCACTCCCTCGCTCACTCTCTCGCTCACTCCCTCGCTCTCTCTCTCGCTCACTCTCTCGCTCACTCTCTCGCTCGCCCTCTCGGTCGCCCTCTCGCTCTCTCTCTCGCTCTCTCTCTCGGTCACTCTCTCGCTCACTCTCTAACTCTCATCTCTCTCGCTCACTCTCTAACTCTCATCTCTCTCGCTCACTCTCTCGCTCTCTCTCTCTCTCTCTCGCTCACTCCCTCAGTCACTCTCTCTCGCTCTCTCTCTCGGTCACTCTCTCGGTCGCTCCCTCGCTCACTCTCTCGCTCTCTCTCTCGCTCTCTCGCTCACTCTCTCGCTCACTCTCTCGCTCGCCCTCTCGGTCGCCCTCTCGCTCTCTCTCTCGCTCTCTCTCTCGGTCACTCTCTCGCTCACTCTCTAACTCTCATCTCTCTCGCTCACTCTCTCGGTCACTCTCTCTCTCTCGCTCACTCCCTCGGTCACTCTCTCTCTCTCGCTCTCTCTCTCGGTCACTCTCTCTCTCTCGCTCACTCCCTCGGTCACTCTCTCTCGCTCTCTCTCTCGGTCACTCTCTCGGTCACTCTCTCGGTCGCTCCCTCGCTCGCCCTCTCGGTCGCCCTCTCGGTCACTCCCTCTCTCTCTCTCTTCCCATGCCCCCCTCTCCCCCAACTCTCTCCACCCCCCCAACTCTCTCCCCCCCCCCCCACTCTCGCCCCTCCACTCTCCCCCCCCCCCCCCCACTCTCTCTCCATGTCCCCCTCTCCCCCCCCCCACTCGCCCCCCCCTCACTCTCCCCCCCCCCCCACTCTCTCCATGTCCCCCTCTCCCCCCCACTCTCCCCCCCCCCCACTCTCCCCCCCCCCTACTCTATCCCCATGCCCCACCCCCCCACTCCCCCCCCACCACTCCCCCCCCCCACTCCCCCCCCTCTCTCCCCGTGGCCCCCCCCCCTGCCCGTCATCATCATCATCAACTCCATCGCCGCCGCCAATTCACCGCCGCTCCGTTCTGCCTCGTGTAGCCACCGCGCCAGGATGCCGCGCAGTTTGCACGCGTTCTTGAAGCTCAGCTGCAGGTTCTCGAAGCGGCAGATCGTCGTCTGGCTGAACTCGGAGCCGTGCACCGCGGCCAACGCGAGACCCACGTTCGCCTGCGTGTAGCCTGCGCGCACACGCACACACGCACACACACACACAGACACACACACAGACACACACACAGACACACACACAGACACACACACACACAGACACACAGACACACACACAGACACACGCACACACAGACACACAGACACACACACAGACACACGCACACACAGACACACACACAGACACACACACAGACACACACACACACACAGACACACACACACACACAGACACACACACAGACACACACACAGACACAGACACACACAGACACACACACACACACAGACACACAGAAACACACACAGACACACACACAGACACACACACAGACACACACACACAGACACACACACAGACACACGCACACACACAGACACACACACAGACACACACACAGACACACACACACAGACATACACACACACACAGACACACACAGACACACACACAGACACAGGTAACCTCCGGAACCATCTCAAGAACCTCCTTACCCTGCCCAAATCTCCACGACCACCACCACCACGACCACCACGACCACCACCACCACCACCACGACCACCACGACCACCACCACCACCACCACGACCACGACCACTACCACGACCACCACCACCACGACCACCACCACCACGACCACCACCACGACCACCACCACGACCACCACCACCACGACCACCACCACCACGACCACCACCACCACCACGACCACCACCACCACGACCACGACCACCACCACGACCACCACCACCACCACGACCACCACCACGACCACGACCACCACCACCACCACGACCACGACCACCACCACGACCACCACCACCACGACCACCACCACCACGACCACCACCACCACCACCACCACGACCACCACCACCACGACCACCACCACCACGACCTCCACCACCACCACCACGACCACCACCACCACGACCACCACCACCACGACCACCACCACCACCACGACCACCACCACCACGACCACCACCACCACGACCACCACCACGACCACGACCACCACCACGACCACCACCACGACCACCACCACGACCACCACCACCACGACCACCACCACCACGACCACCACCACCACGACCACGACCACCACCACCACCACGACCACCACCACCACCACCACCACGATCACCACCACCACCACCACGACCACCACCACCACGACCACGACCACCACGACCACTACCACGACCACCACCACCACGACCACCACCACCACGACCACCACCACCACGGCCACCACCACCACGACCCCTTCTCTCACCCAGCTTGATGCGCCGCAACTTGAATTCGTTTGCAAACATCTCCAGCTCGCGGATCTCGGGCGAGTCTACGTCCACCGAGTCGTCCATGCCTCCACCACCACCTCCTCCACCTCCTCCTCCTCCTCCTCCTCCTCCACCTCCTCCTCCACCACCTCCACCGACGCAGGCCCGCGCGCGGCGCTCCACAGCCTCGTAGCAGAGGAGTTCAGGTGCCCCCAGGGCCGGCCCAGGAGGCCCGAGTAGCGGCAGTGCTGGGTAGACGGGAGGGCCGGTGGCGTCCGGCGGCTTGTAGATGCCCCCTGGGGGGTGAGTGGCAGTCAGCGGGTGACGAGGTGACACCGTTGGGTGGCCGGCAACACGCTGTCGCTCGCCCACTCACTCAGTCAGTCACTCAGTCAGTCAGTCAGTCACTCACTCAGTCAGTCAGTCACTCACTCAGTCAGTCAGTCACTCAGTCAGTCAGTCACTCACTAACTCACTCATCCACACACTCACGCACCCACCCACTCACTCAGTCAGTCACTCACTCACTCACCCACTCACTCACCCACTCACTTACCCACTCACCAACTCACTAACTCACTCACCCTCTCACTCACTCACTCACTCATCCACTCACCCACTCACCCACTCACTCACCCACTCACCCACTCACTCACTCACCCACCAACCCACCCACTCACTCACTCACCTACCCACCCACCCACCGATCCACCTACCCACCCACTCACCCACTCACTCCCCCACCAACCCACCCACCCCACTCACTCACCCACCAACCCACCCACCCACCTACCCACTCACTCACTCACCCACCCACTCACCCACTCACTCACTCACCCACCAACTCACTTACCCACCAACCCACTCACTCCCTCACTCCCTCAACCACCCACTCACTCACTCACCAACCCACCCACCCACCCAGTCACTCACTCACCCATTCCCTCACCCACCCATCCACTCACTCACTCACCCACCCACCACCCCACCCACTCACTCACCCACCCACCCACCAACCCACCCAGCCACTCACCAACCCACCCACCCACCTACCTACCCACCCACCCACCCACCCACTCACCCACCCACCCACCTACTCACCCACCCACTCACCCAGCCACTCACTCACCAACCCACCCATCCACCCACCTACCTACTCACCCACCCACCCACCCAGCCACTCACCCACACACCCACTCACTCACTTACCCACCAACCCACTCACCCACTCACCCACCCACTCACCCACTCACCCCCCGCACCCACTGTGTGCGTGGTCACAGAGGGTCTCTTCGCTAGGGGTCTCTGCGAGCCGCGTGGAGGGGGTGAGCCGCGTGGAGGGGGGTGAGCCATGAGGGGGGTGATCTGTGTGGGGGGGGGGGGGGGTGAGCCGCGGTGAGCTGGGAGTGAGCTGGGGGTGATCTGTGTGTAGGGAGTGAGCTGTGTAGGGGGTGATCTGGGGGTGAGCTGTGTAGGGGGTGAGCTGAAGGTGATCTGTGTGTAGGGGGTGGTGATCTGCGTGTAGGGGGTGATCTGTGTGTAGGGAGTGAGCTGTGTAGGGGGTGAGCTGTGTAGGGGGTGAGCTGGGGGTGAGCTGTGTAGGGGGTGAGCTGGGGGTGAGCTGTGTAGGGGGTGAGCTGGGGGTGATCTGTGTGTAGGGGGTGATCTGTGTGTAGGGAGTGAGCTGTGTAGGGGGTGAGCTGGGGGTGAGCTGGGGGTGAGCTGGGGGTGAGCTGGGGGTGAGCTGGGGGTGATCTGCGTGTAGGAGGGTGAGCTGTGTAGGGGGTGAGCTGGGGGTGATCTGCGTGTAGGAGGGTGATCTGCGTGTAGGAGGGTGAGCTGTGTGTAGGGTAGTGATCTGCGTGTAGGAGGGTGATCTGCGTGTAGGAGGGTGAGCTGTGTAGGGGGTGAGCTGGGGGTGATCTGCGTGTATGAGGGTGATCTGCGTGTAGGGGGTGAGCTGGGGGTGAGCCACGTGTAGAGGGTGAGCTGCGTGTACCGTGCAGGCTGCTGAGGAAGCTGGAGGAGGAGACGGCGCAGGGCGACAGGAAGCAGCCTGGGGGCAGCGACGGGTCCGGCGGGGACGACTTCAGCCCTGGGACACGGGGTCACGGGGACGGCGGGTCACGGGGACACGGGGTCATGGGGTCACGGGGTCATGGGGTCACGTGGACATGGTGGCACGGGGTCATGGGGTCATGGGGACACGGGGTCATGGGATCATGGGGTCACGGGGATATGGGGGCACGGGGTCAAGGGGTCACGGGGACATGGGGTCATGGAAACACAGGGCATGGGGTCACGGGGACATGGGGTCACGGGGTCATGGGGTCACAAGGACACTGGGTTACGGGGTCACGGAGTCATGGGAACCCTGGGTCACGGGGTCACTGGGTCATGGGGTCACGGGGAGATGGGGTCATGGGAACACAGGGCATGGGGTCACGGGGTCATGGGGTAATGGGGTCACGGAGACGCCAGGTTGTGGGGACACAGGGCATGGGATCATGGGGACAGGGGGTCATTGGGTCACGGGGACACCGATACATGGGGTCACGGGGTCACAGGGTCATGGGGTCACGGGGTCATGGGGTCACAGAGACACAGGGACATGAGGACACGGCGTCACGGGGATAAGAAGACACGAGTACACGGAGCCACGGGGACACAGGACCACGGAGACACGGGGACACGGGGTCACCAGGTCACGGGGACACGGGGTCACGGAGACACGGGGACACGGGGTCACGGAGACACGGGGACACGGAGACACGGGGACACAGAGACACGGGGACACGGAGACACGGAGACACGGAGACACGGGGACACGGAGACACGGGGTCACGGGGACACGGGGACACGGAGACACGGGGTCACGGGGACACGGAGACACGGGGACACGGAGACACGGGGTCACAGGACCACGGGGACACGGAGACACGGGGTCACGGGGACACGGGGACACAGGACCACGGGGACACGGAGACACGGGGACACGGAGACACGGGGACACAGGACCACGGGGACACGGAGACACGGGGACACGGAGACACGGGGACACAGGACCACGGAGACACGGGGACACGGGGTCACCAGGTCACGGGGTCACGGAGACACGGAGACACGGGGACACGGGGTCACAGAGACACGGGGTCACCAGGTCACGGGGACACGGGGTCACGGAGACACGGGGACACGGGGTCACGGAGACACGGAGACACGGAGACACGGAGACACGGGGACACGGGGACACGGAGACACGGGGACACGGGGACACGGGGACACGGAGACACGGGGACACGGGGACACGGGGACACGGGGACACGGGGACACGGGGACACGGGGACACGGGGAAACGGGGACACGGGGACACGGGGACACGGGGACACGGGGACACGGGGACACGGGGACACGGAGACACGGAGACACGGGGTCACGGAGACACGGGGACACGGGGACACGGGGACACGGGGACACGGGGACACGGGGTCACGGAGACACGGGGACACGGGGACACGGGGTCACGGGGACACGGGGACACGGGGACACGGAGACACAGAGACACGGGGACACGGGGACACGGGGACACGGAGACACGGGGTCACGGGGACACGGGGACACGGGGACACGGGGACACGGAGACACGGGGTCACGGAGACACGGGGACACGGAGACACAGGGACACAGGACCACGGAGACACGGAGACACGGAGACACAGGGACACAGGACCACGGAGACACGGAGACACGGAGACACCGAGACACGGGGACACGGAGACACGGAGACACGGAGACACGGGGACACAGGACCACGGAGACACGGGGACACGGGGACACAGGACCGCGGAGACACGGGCACCACGGGCTCCGCGGTGACAGGACGACACGGGAGGCGAGTGGCAGCGTTGACAGGGCGACGCACACTCCCACACTCACACACGTGCGTGCGTGGCTGCGTGCCTGCCATGACGCCAAATCCTCCGGACTGGTACCCGCAGGTGGATGTGCCCGCGTAGCCCCCGGGGACCAGGCCGGCCTGGGCAAGCGCCAGCGACGAGCACTTTGCCTGCGAGCCTCCGGTCTGCATCAGGGGCAGGACTGACACAAGACAAGGATTCATCTTCTTGGTTAATTCGGTAAAGTCACGTAGAAGGGAAGTAATAAAATAATAAAACGTAATAAAGTTTCGGCCACAATGCAAGCAGCCGTGCCCTGTTCTTCACCTGAGGATGGCTGCTTGCGTTGTGGCCGAAACGTCGTGAGAATTGTATTTTATTATGTTTTATTTTTCTTATTTTATTATTTCCCTTCTACGTGATGACTTTACCGAAAGAACCAAGAAGATGAATCCCTGCAGTCACGAAAGCTTTAAATGAAAAAAAAGATGATGTTGATGTTGTAGATGATAATGTTGATGATAATGTTGATGATGATGATGTTGATGATGTGAATGACGCTGTCTTTCCGACATCCCTGTTCTTCACCTGAGGACGGCTGCTTGCGTTGTGGCCGAAACGTCGTGAGAATTGTATTTTATTATGTTTTATTTGTATTATTTTATTATTTCCCTTCTACGTGACTTTACCGAAAGAACCAAGAAGATGAATCCCTGCAGTCACGAAAGCTTTAAATCGAAAAGACAAAGATTCATAATCAACGTTTTTGGGTGTTAGATCGCCGCGTTATTTATAAATGTGTCGTAACCCTCCACCACCCGACACGGCCAATCAGTAAAAAATGTGTCACGTTGACAAAAGACAAAATAGTTCACTGCTTTAGCCCCACACCGGCGTGTTGAAACGTGAAACCACAACATTTACAATTTCTGAGTTGCACGACGTTTCGCTGGTAATTGCATCCAGCATCATCGGGCAATTCGCCAGAATGGTGAGGGGCTCTGCTGTGTCTCCCGTTCTTATATAGAGCAGCAGCAGCAGGGTGACGTCATCATTAATTAATGATGACGTCACCCTGCTGCTTATATAGAGCAGCAGCAGCACCAGGGTGACGTCATCATTAACTCATTAACTCATCATCGGGTGGTGGAGGGTTACGACACATTTATAAATAATAATGCGATCTAAACCAAAAAACGTTGATTATGAATAATATTGGTCGCGAAAACATGTCACGTGTTAAACAAGACAAAGACTAATTATCCCTCCGCCACCCCTCTCCGTATAACCTACGAAGGCCGGTGATGTGGCACATGAGCGGGGCGGGGGTGGGTGGCGAGCACAATGCCCGGTGTTGATGCTTATGTAGTGGCGTTAACTACTCGCTGTTCGCAAGCCGTGAGAGAGCGGATCGTAAACAAGGTTTTCCCGCTCGATCAAACGGTCAGGGTCAAAGGGGGGTGAGGTAGGATCCAAACGTCAGATTGGGAAGGACCAATCGGAGGGTCCCACGAGGTGGCCGGGAATTGGACAACGCGGCCACGAACAGGTATAAAAGCCGGAGCGCTGAGAGCTCTTGGCCAGTTCTGCTACACGAAGACCCAAGTCGGCCGAAGACATCTAGGACCCTGGACCAAACCCTCCAGCCCTTGTCAGGGCTAGGGTTCAGTGTAACCAGTGGTCGGGGAGAGATCCCCTAGGTCCAGCCAGAGGATGCTGGGATAGCAGGGAGATTAGATCGCCTGCAAGGTCCGGAGGCTGTGTTTCCTCCGTATAACCTACGAAGGCTGGTGATGTGGCACACGAGGGGGGGTGAGGGGCGTGGCGAGCACAACGCCCGGTGTTGATGCTTACACGCACCTACACCGCCGCGCACACGTGTAATGACCGAGGCAATATACCGATTACCTTACACAAGTGTAGGGGTGTTGCGGGAGGACAAACAAACACACAAGGGGTGGGTTACGCCCGCACGCGTAAGGGTGCCTACATCCACGTCCGCATCGGTTAGCCCTGGGGGGCTGTGACGGCGCTGTGATCCCCCATGGCCCCACCCCTCGGGGGGGGGAGTTGCTATATAAGGCGGTGAGCCGGTGGGCTCGGGGTTCAGGATTCAGCGTAAACCAGCGAAGAGCGAAGACCGGCTAGATAGGCCCTGGGACTCCCCTGGATCGCCGTCCTTTTAAGGAGCGACCAGGGCAAGCCAGCGGCGTGGCCCCGAGAGCCCAGAGCCGATGCTCTTGTAAGAGCCGGTCTGGGGACTCAGGGTGCCGTGATCCCAGCTTGGCCAGAGCTGGATCAGCTAGCCTCCCCTAGCTCTCGAGTGGAGGACCTGGGAGTATCTTCTTGGTTCTTTCGGTAAAGTCACGTAGAAGGGAAGTAATAAAATAATAAAAATAAAACATAATAAAACAATTCTCACGACGTTTTGGCCACAACGCAAGTAGCCGTCCTCAGGCTACTTGCGTTGTGGCCGAAACGTCGTGAGAATTGTTTTATTATGTTTTATTTTTATTATTTTATTACTTCCCTTCTACGTGACTTTACCGAAAGAACCAAGAAGATGAATCCCTGCAGTCACGAAAGCTTTAAATCGAAATTTGACCTGGGAGTAGGCTAGCCGGGTTAGAGATAGTGGGGTCTCCCTGTTAGACGGGTGAAGGGGCCGTTACCCCTTCGAGTGTTGTATACCTTGGCCTGTGTTGAGTGTAAAGTCAAAATAAATAAGTGTGCCTCCAACTACGTCGTCTACGTCTCCTTGAACTCACGACACAAGCGTACGTGCAAACGGACAGTCGGGAGGTCAACCGAGGCCTCCGATTGGTTGCAGAGAGGACTCAAGTTTGATTGGTCGGTTCCCCCTTCGCTTCCCAGTTGTCTGCTGGGTTGATCATTTTCCTCGCTGGTGTTAGCCGGGACGGCTGTTTTTATTTAAAGGGGGGGGGGGGGGGTGATGTAATGACTAAGGCAACAGACCGCTTAGCTAAGATAAGTGTACGGGGCAGAGAGGCAGTCAAGGAAGTCGGTCAAGGCCTCCGATTGGTGCAGAGAGGCATCAAGGGTGATTGGTCACGAGGCGAAATTCAAAAGAATTGGAGGAGAGATTCAAAACGTCGAAGGCGGTAAAGCGACGGTGGGCTGCAGGGAGGACGGTTTACAACCGTTGGAGGAGGAGGTCGTGGATTGGATGAAGGAAGTGGGGGGGGAGGGAGCGAAACTTCGAGAGAGGGGACTCGAAAAGTATACAAGTATAACCCGTAAAAACAAAGTTTTTCACTGTAAATCCTTTATATGCGTGGCGGCTAGAGTCCTCTCGTCCTCTGGCTTGAGATGGCTGCCACCTATGGGTCAGATGATTGCCTGCCACCATTAACCAATTGGAATTAAATATAATTTTTTTGTCCTAAAAAGTGTAAAATTTTGGCAAAATTTTTTCACGAACATTAATTGTCACGCACAACGAGTCTGTGTGGAAAATGTCAGCTCGATTGGATCACGGGAAGTGGGTTAAAAAACGACCGAAAGATTTGCACGGTCGTAAGCGCGCAAGCAAGCAAGCGAACTTAATATAAAGGATTTAAAAAGGGGACAGCTCAGAGGGGAGGGGACGTTGGAGGAGAGGACGAGTTTCACGTGTCCAGAGCGAACCCGGGGGACTTAGTGTTGGTGATGTGTCCAATAAAGGCTCAGAGTAACAACGCGTGTCAGCCTCGCTCCACACACACGTGTACACGCACCCACACACGCGTGTACATGTACCCACACAAACGTGTACACACACACACACGTGTACACACACACACGTGTACACGCACCCACACACACGTGTACACACACACACGTGTACACGCACCCACACACACGTGTACACACACACACACGTGTACACACACACACACGTGTACACACACGTGTACACACACACACACACGTGTACATACACCCACACACACGTGTACACACACACACGTGTACACACACACACCTGTCGATCCCGTGTTGGACACGTGGCCAAGGTAGTCTCCCGCCCCGCCACCCCCGGTGTGAGCCATGAGGAAGGGGAGAGGTGGGCCCCCCCCCGGGCCCCCCCCCCTCTGCCGAGTGGAAAGTCTCTCCCGAGCCCCCCGCAAAACCCGGAGCGGACATCGGGACCTGGGGGAGGGGCAATCAGGGGGCAGCACCACACACGGAGTGTGAGTGTGTGTGTACACGTGTGTGTGTGTACACGTGTGTGTGTGTACACGTGTGTGTGTGTACACGTGTGTGTGTGTACACGTGTGTGTGTACACGTGTGTGTGGGTGGGTGTACATATGTGTGTGTACACGTGTGTGTGGGTGGGTGTACATATGTGTGTGTACACGTGTGTGTGTGTACACACGTGTGTGTGTGGGTGTGTGTACATGTGTGTGTGTGTGTACGCGTGTGTGTGTGCACACGTGTGTGTGGGTGTACATATGTGTGTGTGTACACGTGTGTGTGTGTACACACGTGTGTGTGTGGGTGTGTGTACATGTGTGTGTGTGTGTGGGTGTGTGTACACGTGTGTGTGTGCACACGTGTGTGTGGGTGTGTGTACACGTGTGTGTATGTGCACACGTGTGTGTGAGTGTGTGTATACGTGTGTGTGGGTGTGTACACGTGTGTGTTGGTACACGTGTGTGTAGGTGTGTGTACATGTGTGTGTGTACACGTGTATGTGGGTGTGTGTATACGTGTGTGTGTGTGTGTACACATCACTAAAATTCCCATCACTCACACAGCTCAAGAGCCCTCCTAATAACGTCAATAAAATTCACATCACTCAGCTCTCTGTCCCTTCTAGAACATCACTAGAATTCACATCACTCAGCTCTCTGTCCCTTCTAGAACATCACTAGAATTCACATCACTCAGCTCTCTATCCCTTCTAGAACATCACTAGAATTCACATCACTCAGCTCTCATTAACCCTTCTAGAACATCACTAGAATTCACATCACTCGGCTCTCTGTCCCTTCTCGAACATCACTAGAATTCATATCACTCAGCTATCTATCCCTTCTAGAACATCACTAGCATTCACATCACTCGGCTCTCTGTCCCTTCTAGAACATCACTAGAATTCACATCACTCAGCTCTCTATCCCTTCTAGAACATCACTAGAATTCACATCACTCGGTGGGGAGTGGTGGGGAGTTGTGGAGAGTGGTGGGGAGTGGTGGGGAGTGGTGGAGAGTGGTGAAGAGTGGTGGAGAGTGGTGGGGAGTGGTGGGGAGTGGTGGGGAGTGGTGGAGAGAGTGGTGGGGAGAGTGGTGGAGAGTGGTGGAGAGTGGTGGGGAGTGGTCGAGAGTGGTGGGGAGTGGTGGAGAGTGGTGGGGAGTGGTGGGGGAGTGGTGGGGGAGTGGTGGGGAGTGGTGGGGAGAATGGTGGGGAGTGGTGGGGAGTGGTGGGGGGAGTGGTGGGGGGAGTGGTGTGGTGAGTTGTGGGGTGAGTGGTGGGGTGAGTGGTGGGGTGAGTGGTGGGTTGAGTGGTGGGGTGAGTGGTGGGGTGAGTGGTGGGGTGAGTGGTGGGTTGAGTGGTGGGGTGAGTGGTGGGGTGAGTGGTGGGGAGAGTGGTGGGGAGAGTGGTGGGGAGTGGTGGAGAGTGGTGGGGAGATTGGTGGGGAGTGGTGGAGAGAGTGGTGGGGAGTGGTGGGGGGAGTGGTGGGGAGAGTGGTGGGGAGAGTGGTGGGGAGTGGTGGAGAGTGGTGGGGAGAGTGGTGGGGAGTGGTGGAGAGAGTGGTGGGGAGTGGTGGGTGGAGTGGTGGGGAGTGGTGGGGAGAGTGGTGGGGAGAGTGGTGGGGAGTGGTGGGGGAGTGGTGGGGAGAGTGGTGGGGGAGTGGTGGAAGTGGTGGAGAGAGTGGTGGGGCGTGGTGGGGTGAGTGGTGGGGTGAGTGGTGGGTTGAGTGGTGGGTTGAGTGGTGGGGTGAGTGGTGGGGGTGAGTGGTGGGGAGTGGTGGGGAGAGTGGTGGGGAGTGGTGGGGAGTGGTGGGGGGAGTGGTGGGGGGAGTGGTGTGGTGAGTTGTGGGGTGAGTTGTGGGGTGAGTGGTGGGGTGAGTGGTGGGGTGAGTGGTGGGGTGAGTGGTGGGGTGAGTGGTGGGGTGAGTGGTGGGGAGAGTGGTGGGGAGTGGTGGAGAGTGGTGGGGAAAGTGGTGGGGAGTGGTGGGGAGTGGTGGGGGAGTGGTGGGGAGTGGTGGGGAGAGTGGTGGGGAGTGGTGGGGAGTGGTGGGGGGAGTGGTGTGGTGAGTTGTGGGGTGAGTGGTGGGGTGAGTGGTGGGTTGAGTGGTGGGGTGAGTGGTGGAGTGAGTGGTGGGGTGAGTGGTGGGTTGAGTGGTGGGGTGAGTGGTGGGGTGAGTGGTGGGGTGAGTGGTGGGGTGAGTGGTGGGGAGAGTGGTGGGGAGAGTGGTTGGGAGTGGTGGAGAGTGGTGGGGAGAGTGGTGGGGAGTGGTGGAGAGAGTGGTGTGGTGAGTTGTGGGGTGAGTGGTGGGGTGAGTGGTGGGTTGAGTGGTGGGTTGAGTGGTGGGGTGAGTGGTGGGGTGAGTGGTGGGTTGAGTGGTGGGGTGAGTGGTGGGGTGAGTGGTGGGGGGAGTGGTGGGGAGTAATGGGGAGAGTGGTGGGGAGAGTGGTGGGGAGTGGTGGAGAGTGGTGGGGAGAGTGGTGGGGAGTGGTGGAGAGAGTGGTGGGGAGTGGTGGGGGGAGTGGTGGGGAGTGGTGGGGACAGTGGTGGGGAGAGTGGTGGGGAGTGGTGGGGGAGTGGTGGGGAGTGGTGGGAGTGGTGGAAAGAGTGGTGGGGAGTGGTGGGGTGAGTGGTGGGGTGAGTGGTGGGTTGAGTGGTGGGTTGAGTGGTGGGGTGAGTGGTGGGGTGAGTGGTGGGGTGAGTGGTGGGGAGAGTGGTGGGGAGAGTGGTGGGGAGTGGTGGAGAGTGGTGGGGAGAGTGGTGGGGAGTGGTGGGGAGTGGTGGGGGAGTGGTGGGGAGTGGTGGGGAGAGTGGTGGGGAGTGGTGGGGAGTGGTGGGGGGAGTGGTGGGGGGAGTGGTGTGGTGAGTTGTGGGGTGAGTGGTGGGGTGAGTGGTGGGGTGAGTGGTGGGTTGAGTGGTGGGGTGAGTGGTGGGGTGAGTGGTGGGGAGAGTGGTTGGGAGTGGTGGAGAGTGGTGGGGAGAGTGGTGGGGAGTGGTGGAGAGAGTGGTGGTGAGTGGTGGGGGGAGTGGTGGGGAGTAATGGGGAGAGTGGTGGGGAGAGTGGTGGGGAGTGGTGGAGAGTGGTGGGGAGAGTGGTGGGGAGTGGTGGAGAGAGTGGTGGGGAGTGGTGGGGGGAGTGGTGGGGAGTGGTGGAGAGTGGGGGGGAGTGGTGGAAAGAGTGGTGGGGAGTGGTGGGGTGAGTGGTGGGTTGAGTGGTGGGGTGAGTGGTGGGGTGAGTGGTGGAGAGAGTGGTGGGGAGTGGTGGGGGGAGTGGTGGGGGGAGTGGTGGGGAGAGTGGTGGGGAGAGTGGTGGGGAGAGTGGTGGGGAGAGTGGTGGGGAGTGGTGGGGTGAGTGGTGGGGTGAGTGGTGGGGAGAGTGGTGGGGAGAGTGGTGGGGAGAGTGGTGGGGAGTGGTGGTGAGTGGTGGGGGGAGTGGTGAGGAGTAATGGGGAGAGTGGTGGGGAGAGTGGTGGTGAGTGGTGGGGAGAGTGGTGGGGAGTAGTGGGGAGTGGTGGGGGGAGTGGTGGGGGGAGTGGTGTGGTGAGTTGTGGGGTGAGTGGTGGGGTGAGTGGTGGGGTGAGTGGTGGGGTGAGTGGTGGGTTGAGTGGTGGGGTGAGTGGTGGGGTGAGTGGTGGAGAGAGTGGTGGGGAGTGGTGGGGGGAGTGGTGGGGAGAATGGTGGGGAGAGTGGTGGGGAGTGGTGGAGAGTGGTGGGGAGAGTGGTGGAAAGTGGTGGAGAGAGTGGTGGGGAGTGGTGGGGGGAGTGGTGGGGAGTCGTGGGGAGAGTGGTGGGGAGAGTGGTGGGGAGTGGTGGGGGAGTGGTGGGGAGAGTGGTGGGGGAGTGGTGTGAGTGGTGGAGAGAGTGGTGGGGAGTGGTGGAGAGTTGTGGGGAAAGTGGTGGGGAGTGGTGGGGAGAGTGGTGGGGAGTGGTGGAGAGTGGGGGGGAGTGGTGGAGAGAGTGGTGGGGAGTGGTGGAGAGTGGTGGAGAGAGTGGTGGGGAGAGTGGTGGAAAGTGGTGGAGAGTGGTGGGGAGTGGTGGAGAGTGGTGGGGAGTGGTGGAGAGAGTGGTGGGGAGAGTGGTGGGGAGAGTGGTGGTGAGTGGTGGGGGGAGTGGTGGGGAGTAATGGGGAGAGTGGTGGGGAGTGGTGGAGAGTGGTGGGTAGTGGTGGAGAGTGGTGGGGAGTGGTGGGGGAGTGGTGGGGGAGTGGTGGGGAGTGGTGGGGAGAGTGGTGGGGAGTGGTGGGGAGTGGTGGGGGGAGTGGTGGGGGGAGTGGTGTGGTGAGTTGTGGGGTGAGTGGTGGGGTGAGTGGTGGGTGAGTGGTGGGTTGAGTGGTGGGTTGAGTGGTGGGTTGAGTGGTGGGGTGAGTGGTGGGGTGAGTGGTGGGGTGAGTGGTGGAAAGAGTGGTGGGGAGAGTGGTTGGGAGTGGTGGAGAGTGGTGGGGAGAGTGGTGGGGAGTGGTGGAGAGAGTGGTGGTGAGTGGTGGGGGGAGTGGTGGGGAGTGGTGGGGAGTGGTGGGGAGAGTGGTGGGGAGAGTGGTGGGGAGTGGTGGGGGGAGTGGTGAGGAGTGGTGGGGACAGTGGTGGGGAGAGTGGTGTGGAGTGGTGGGGGAGTGGTGGGGGAGTGGTGGGAGTGGTCGAGAGAGTGGTGGGGAGTGGTGGAGAGTGGTGGGGAGAGTGGTGGGGAGTGGTGGGGAGAGTGGTGGGGAGTGGTGGAGAGTGGGGGGGAGTGGTGGAAAGAGTGGTGGGGAGTGGTGGGGTGAGTGGTGGGGTGAGTGGTGGGTTGAGTGATGGGTTGAGTGGTGGGGTGAGTGGTGGGGTGAGTAGTGGGGTGAGTGGTGGGGAGAGTGGTGGGGAGAGTGGTTGGGAGTGGTGGAGAGTGGTGGGGAGAGTGGTGGGGAGTGGTGGAGAGAGTGGTGTTGAGTGGTGGGGGGAGTGGTGGGGGGTAATGGGGAAAGTGGTGGGGAGAGTGGTGGCGAGTGGTGGAGAGTGGTGGGGAGAGTGGTGGGGAGTGGTGGGGAGTGGTGGGGGAGTGGTGGGGGAGTGGTGGGGAGTGGTGGGGAGAGTGGTGGGGAGTGGTGGGGAGTGGTGGGGGGAGTGGTGGGGGGAGTGGTGTGGTGAGTTGTGGGGTGAGTGGTGGGGTGAGTGGTGGGGTGAGTGGTGGGTTGAGTGGTGGGGTGAGTGGTGGGGTGAGTGGTGGGGTGAGTCGTGGGGTGAGTGGTGGGGAGAGTGGTGGGGAGAGTGGTTGGGAGTGGTGGAGAGTGGTGGGGAGAGTGGTGGGGAGTGGTGGAGAGAGTGGTGGTGAGTGGTGGGGGGAGTGGTGGGGAGTAATGGGGAGAGTGGTGGGGAGAGTGGTGGGGAGTGGTGGAGAGTGGTGGGGAGAGTGGTGGGGAGTGGTGGAGAGAGTGGTGGGGAGTGGTGGAGAGTGGTGGGGAGAGTGGTGGGGAGTGGTGGGGACAGTGGTGGGGAGAGTGGTGGGGAGTGGTGGGGGAGTGGTGGGGGAGTGGTGGGGAGAGTGGTGGGGAGTGGTGGGGGGAGTGGTGGGGAGTGGTGGAGAGAGTGGTGGGGAGTGGTGGAAAGTGGTGGGGAGAGTGGTGGGGAGTGGTGGGGAGAGTGGTGGGGAGTGGTGGAGAGTGGGGGGGAGTGGTGGAAAGAGTGGTGGGGAGTGGTGGGGAGAGTGGTGGGGAGCGTGGTGGGGAGAGTGGTGGGGAGTGGTGGGAGTGTTTGAGAGTGGTGGAGAGTGGTGGGGAGTGGTGGGGAGTGGTGGGGAGTGGTGGAGAGTGGTGGGGAGTGGTGGGGAGAGTGGTGGGGGGAATGGTGGGGAGTGGTGGGGGAGTGGTGGGGAGTGGTGGGGGGAGTGGTGGGGGGAGTGGTGTGGTGAGTGGTGGGGTGAGTGGTGGGGTGAGTGGTGGGGTGAGTGGTGGGTTGAGTGGTGGGGTTAGTGGTGGGGTGAGTGGTGGGGTGAGTGGTGGGGGGAGTGATGGGGAGTGGTGGGGAGTGGTGGGGAGTGATGGGGCGTGGTGGGGATTGGTGGGGAAAGTGGTGGAGAGTGTGAGGGAGTGTGAGAGAGTGTGAGAGTGTGTGAGAGTGTGGTGGAGAGAGTGTGAGAGTGTGAGGGAATGTGAGAGTGTGAGGGAGTGTGAGAGAGTGTGACAGTGTGTGAGAGTGTGGTGGAGAGAGTGTGAGAGAGTGTGAGTGTGGTGGAGAGTGTGAGCGAGTGTTAGAAAGTGTGAGAGTGTGTGAGAGTATGGTGGAGAGAGTGTGAGAGTGTGTGAGAGTGTGAACGAGTGTGAGAGAGTGTGAGAGTGTCTGAGAGTGTGAGAGAGTGTGAGCGAGTGTGAGAAGGTGTGAGAGTGGTAGAGAGAGGGAGAGAAAATGTGAGCGAGTGTGAGCGAGTGTGAGCGAGTGTGAGAGTGTGAGAGAGAGTGTGAGCGAGTGTGAGCGAGTGTGAGAGAGTGTGATTGTGAATCTCACCGTGAGAGTGTGGTGGAGAGTGTGAGCGAGTGTGAGAGAGTGTGAGAGTGTGTGAGAGTGTGAGCGAGTGTGAGAGAGTGGTAGATAATGTGTGAGAGAGTGTGAGAGTGTGAGAGAGTGTGAGCGAGTGTGAGAGAGTGTGAGAGAGTGAGAGAGTGTGAGCGAGTGTGAGAGAGTGTGAGAGTGTGTGAGAGTGTGTGAGAGTGTGTGAGCGTGTGGTGGAGAGTGTGAGAGAGTGTGAGAGAGTGTGAGAGAGTGTGAGAGAGTGTGATTGTGAATCTCACCGTGAGAGTGTGGTGGAGAGTGTGAGAGTGTGAGCGAGTGTGAGAGAGTGGTAGAGAGTGTGAGATAGAGTGTGAGAGTGTGAGAGAGTGTGAGCGAGTGTGAGAAAGTGGTAGAGAGTGTGAGAGTGTGGTGGAGAGTGTGAGCGAGTGTGAGAGAGTGTGATTGTGAATCTCACCGTGAGAGTGTGGTGGAGAGTGTGAGCGAGTGTGAGAGAGTGTGTGAGAGTGTGAGCGAGTGTGAGAGAGTGGTAGAGAGTGTGAGAGAGAGTGTGAGAGTGTGAGAGAGTGTGAGCGAGTGTGACAGTGGTAGAGAGTGTGAGAGTGTGGTGGAGAGTGTGAGCGAGTGTGAGAGAATGTGAGAGTGTGTGAGAGTGTGAGCGAGTGTGAGAGAGTGTGAGAGTGTTAGAGAGATTGTGAGAGTGTGAGAGAGTGTGAGCGAGTGTGAGAGAGTGGTAGAGAGTGTGAGATAGAGTGTGAGAGTGTGAGAGAGTGTGAGCGAGTGTGAGAAAGTGGTAGAGAGTGAGAGAGTGTGAGCGAGTGTGAGAGAGTGTGAGAGTGTGTGAGAGTGTGTGAGAGTGTGTGAGCGTGTGGTGGAGAGTGTGAGAGAGTGTGAGAGAGTGTGAGAGAGTGTGAGAGAGTGTGATTGTAAATCTCACCGTGAGAGTGTGGTGGAGAGTGTGAGAGTGTGAGCGAGTGTGAGAGAGTGGTAGAGAGTGTGAGATAGAGTGTGAGAGTGTGAGAGAGTGTGAGCGAGTGTGAGAAAGTGGTAGAGAGTGTGAGAGTGTGGTGGAGAGTGTGAGCGAGTGTGAGAGAGTGTGATTGTGAATCTCACCGTGAGAGTGTGGTGGAGAGTGTGAGCGAGTGTGAGAGAGTGTGTGAGAGTGTGAGCGAGTGTGAGAGAGTGGTAGAGAGTGTGAGAGAGAGTGTGAGAGTGTGAGAGAGTGTGAGCGAGTGTGACAGTGGTAGAGAGTGTGAGAGTGTGGTGGAGAGTGTGAGCGAGTGTGAGAGAATGTGAGAGTGTGTGAGAGTGTGAGCGAGTGTGAGAGAGTGTGAGAGTGTTAGAGAGATTGTGAGAGTGTGAGAGAGTGTGAGCGAGTGTGAGAGGGTGTGAGAGAGTGTGATTGTGAATCTCACCGTGAGAGTGTGGTGGAGAGTGTGAGCGAGTGTGAGAGAGTGTGAGAGTGTGTGAAAGTGTGAGAGTGGTGGAGAGAGTGTGTGAGAGTGTGAGAGAGAGTGTGAGAGTGTGAGAGAGTGTGAGCGAGTGTGAGAAAGTGGTAGAGAGTGTGGTGGAGAGTGTGAGCGAGTGTGAGAGAGTGTGAGAGAGTGTGATTGTCAATCTCACCGTGAAGAGTCGGGTTCAGAATGAGTCTCACGGAGAGACGCGCCGCGTTTTATAGACCCAGCGCACCTGGGCAGCTGATTCCCCCCACCCCCCCCCCCCGTGTCTCCCCGTGTGTCACCCTGTGTGTCACTCTCTGTGTCACTCTGTGTGTCACTCTGTGTGTCACTCTCTGTGTCACCCCGTGTGTCACCCTGTGTGTCACCCTGTGTGTCACTCTGTGTGTCACTCTGTGTGTCACTCCCTGTGTCACTCTGTGTGTCACTCTGTGTGTCACCCTGTGTGTCACCCTGTGTGTCACTCTGTGTGTCACCCTGTGTGTCACTCTCTGTGTCACTCTGTGTGTCACTCTGTGTGTCTCCCTGTGTGTCACTCTGTTTGTATCGCTGATGCACCACCAGTTGTACCCCCCTACTGTGCCAGGCTAGGTGCAGGAAGAGGTCACGGGACAGACCCAGCAGGTGCCACGGGTTGGTCGACTGAGATGAGCGGTAGATGCACCACCTGTACCCCCTACTGTGCCAGGCTAGGTGCACGAGGAGGTCACGGGACAGACCCAGCAGGTGCCACGATTTGACCGACCGAGATGACCGGCTAATGCACCACCAGCTGTACCCCCCTACTGTGCCAGGCTAGGTGCAGGAAGAGGTCACGTGACAGACCCAGCGGGTGCCACGGGTCGACTGACTGAGATGGCTGGCAGATGTCACCAGCTGTAACCCCCTACTGTGCCAGGCTAGGTGCAGGAGGTGTTCACGTGACAGACCCAGCAGGTGCCACGGGTTGACCGACCGAGATGACCGGTAGATGCACCACCAGCTGTACCCCCCCTACTGTGCCAGGCTAGGTGCAGGAGGAGGTCACGTGACAGACCAAGCAGGTGCCACGGGTTGACCGACCAAGATGATCGGTAGATGCACCACCTGTGCCCCCTACTGTGCCAGGCTAGGTGCAGGAGGAGGTCACGTGACAGACCCAACAGGTGCCATGGGTTGGGTGCCCGAGATGACCGGCTGATGCCAGACCCGGATCTTCGTGCGGGAGCGAGAGGGGTCTACCCCGGGGGGGGGGGGGTGGTAGCTTCCACGCAGCGATGATTTACGCGGCCGATGAAACGATGACCCCCGCCACGAACCGATCCACCACCACCACCACCACCACCACCCACCCTAACCAACCCACAACCTCTGCCGAAGATTCATCGGAACCCTCGCGACGCGATGGAAGCGAGTCGAGGGGGGAGCCCCATCGCCTCGAACGCGTCCGCGCATCGATCAGCCTCGATCGATCGATCAAAAACACACGCATCCATACAAAGATAAAGGTCTCCCCCCGTATAGCCTGTGACAGATTGTAGGAGCAAGTGCTGTTAGCGAGCAGCACCTGTGAAGGCTACCGGCACTGTGTGCACACGAGGGGGGTGGGTGGCCAGCAACCGCGCCCGACCGCCTTTGTCTCTCCCCCAGCAGCGGTGCGATGTTTACCGCCAGGCTACTCATTTGAGGCCGAGTCGACCTAGGGGAGCGGCCCGCGGGACTCGAATCCAGTTCGCCGGGGTTCGTAGCGCAGCGTAGCGCTGACCGCTACACCACCGCACGCGCACGCACGCGCACGCACGCGCGCGCACGCGCGCGCACGCGCGCGCACGCGCACGCACGCGCACAAGGTAACGCGATTAGCAGCTTTCCCAGGGTAGGGTTACAGCGCAGGTGCAGGCGGTGAAGCTGCAGGGGAGGGGGCTGGGTTCGTTTGGCCTTTAGGAGACCGCTAAAGCACCCCCTCAAACCCCAGGGCAGGGCGGGCGGTGGGGGTGGTGGGAGTGGTGGTGGTGGTGGTAACATCGAGAGAGTGAGAGAGGTGGGTGGGTGGGTGAGAGGTGGGTGAGAGGTCGGTGGGTGGGTGGGTGAGAGAGACAGAGAGATTGGTGAGAGAGAGAGGTGGGTGGGTGGGTGGGTGAGAGAGAGGTTGGTGAGAGAGAGAGGTGGGTGGGTGGGTGGGTGAGAGAGAGGTTGGTGAGAGAGAGAGGTGGGTGGGTGGGTGAGAGGTGGGTGAGAGGTCGGTGGGTGGGTGGGTGAGAGAGACAGAGAGGTGGGTGAGAGAGAAAGGTGGGTGGGTGAGAGAGACAGAGAGGTGGGTGAGAGAGAGAGGTGGGTGGGTGGGTGAGAGAGAGGTGGGTGAGTGAGAGGTGAGTGAGAGAGAGGTGGGTGAGAGAGAGGTGGGTGAGAGAGGGTGAGCTAGAGGGGGGGGGGAGGTTTACATAAAGCCCAGTTAAAAAAATAAATTACGAAATGATGAACGAAGCAAAGTGCCGAATACACCGAACATCTTCTTGTTTCCACTGATCGTAAAAAAAACGAGAGGTGGGTGAGAGATAGAGAGGTGGGTGGGTGGGTGGGTGAGAGAGAGAGAGATAGAGAGGTGGGTGGGTGGGTGAGAGGTGGGTGGGTGAGAGAGACTTTTTGACTTTTCAACAACTTTTATTGCCGCCAGCAGCAACAGCACTGGAGGCGATTTCGATACGAAACACACAAAGTCACCAGCAACACAAAAATCACGAACACAATAAACACCACACAGGCGCTAGATGCGCCGCGCACAACACAAAATAAAAGCCACGTGGTCGTGGTGGTGGTTGTGGTGGTTGTGGTGGTGGTTGTGGTGGTGGTTGTGGTGGTCATCGCGCACGCCATGGCGACGAGCGAGCGCTTCAGAAGGTGAACACCACGTGGGTGCCGTCCACGCTGGTACAGAGAGGGGCTTTTCCAGCCCCCCCAGCGTTCGAAGAAGACGCGCTGCACATCACCGACACGTGTGTGGTACATGGCGTGCTCCAGCCGGAGCCGCGCCTTGAGCAGGCCCCTGAACACTGGAAGCTCCACAGAGCAGCCGTCAGTGTCACCTTCCAGCATCTTCATCTTCGTTCTGTACACCCCCATCTTCGCCTGAGCACAGGCGAAGTTGGCGAGGTCATGGCGCTTGTTAGCCAGGTAAGGCACCACCCCATACACGAAGCTGCTGCTGTTGGAGAAGGGCACCCCCAGTTTCCTGAAGAAGTTGGCGAGGTCATGGCGCTTGTTAGCCAGGTAAGGCACCACCCCATATACGAAGCTGCTGCTGTTGTAAAAGGGTACCCCCAGTTTCGTGAAGATGTCCCCCAAAAGGCGGAACATTGGTTTGAGCCGCTGGCAGCGTAAGTACCGGTGGGGCAGATCCTCCCTGGCACCGCAGGAAATGCACAAGTCTGTTACCCCCGGCAAGAGATTCGGCTGAGCCGTACGGCCGATGGCAACGTGCAATGTGCCAATCTCCACTGGAGGCAGAGGTCGCAAACGGGTTTTGATTCCTTACCCGTACCCGTACCCGGCTGCACCAGGGTCGCAAACGGGTATCGGGTACCCGATTGCGACCTCTGGGATGAAGCCATGTTGCAGGCGCGGGTGGGTTGATTCTAGGAACTTGAATTGTGAGAAGAGACAAGACGTTGGGAAATGAGTGACAAACGGTGACTCACCAGTGACTCACGGCCTACCCGTACCCGTACCCGGCCGCACCAGGGTCGCAAACGGGTACCCGTACCCGGCCGGGTATGGGTAGCCGGGTATCGGGTAGGGTACGGGTATCGGGTACCCGGTTGCAACCTCTGACTGGAGGAGACTTGTACATTTGTTTCCACTGGGGGGGGCGGCCGCAATGAGGGGAGAGAAATGGTCTCTCCATTTGGTGTCCGGTAGGTCGGCCAGGTCTTGGGAATGCATCGCCTTGACACAGCACGTGTAGAGCGCCTTGACACAGCACGTGTAGAGTGCCTTGACACAGCACGTGTAGAGCGCCTTGACACAGCACGTGTAGAGTGCCTTGACACAGCACGTGTAGAGCGCCTTGACACAGCACGTGTAGAGCGCCTTGACACAGCACGTGTAGAGCGCCTTGACACAGCCACGTGTAGAGCACCTTGACACAGCACGTGTAGAGCGCCTTGACACAGCACGTGTAGAGCGCCTTGACACGGCACGCGTAGAGCGCCTTGACACGGCACGCGTAGAGCGCCTTGACACGGCACGCGTAGAGCGCCTTGACACGGCACGCGTAGAGCGCCTTGACACGGCACGTGTAGAGCGCCTTGACGCGGCACGTGTAGAGCGCCTTGACACAGCACGTGTAGAGCGCCTTGACACGGCACGTGTAGAGCGCCTTGACAAGGCACGTGTAGAGCGCCTTGACACAGCCACGTGTAGAGTGCCTTGACACAGCACATGTAGAGCGCCTTGACGCAGCACGTGTAGAGCGCCTTGACACAGCCACGTGTAGAGCGCCTTGACACGGCACGTGTAGAGCGCCTTGACACGGCACGTGTAGAGCGCCTTGACACGGCACGTGTAGAGCGCCTTGACACAGCACATGTAGAGCGCCTTGACGCAGCACGTGTAGAGCGCCTTGACAAGGCACGTGTAGAGCGCCTTGACACAGCACGTGTAGAGCGCCTTGACACGGCACGTGTAGAGCGCCTTGACACAGCACGTTTAGAGCGCCTTGACACGGCACGTGTAGAGCGCCTTGACAAGGCACGTGTAGAGCGCCTTGACACGGCACGTGTAGAGCGCCTTGACACGGCACGTGTAGAGCGCCTTGACACAGCACGTGTAGAGCGCCTTGACACGGCACGTGTAGAGCGCCTTGACACAGCACGTGTAGAGCGCCTTGACGCAGCACGTGTAGAGCGCCTTGACACGGCACGTGTAGAGCGCCTTGACGCGGCACGTGTAGAGCGCCTTGACGCGGCACATGTAGAGCGCCTTGACACGGCACATGTAGAGCGCCTTGACACGGCACGTGTAGAGCGCCTTGACGCAGCACGTGTAGAGCGCCTTGACGCAGCACGTGTAGAGCGCCTTGACGCGGCACATGTAGAGCGCCTTGACACGGCACGTGTAGAGCGCCTTGACGCAGCACGTGTAGAGCGCCTTGACGCGGCACATGTAGAGCGCCTTGACACGGCACATGTAGAGCGCCTTGACGCGGCACGTGTAGAGCGCCTTGACGCAGCACGTGTAGAGCGCCTTGACATGGCACATGTAGAGCGCCTTGACACGGCACGTGTAGAGCGCCTTGACACAGCACGTGTAGAGCGCCTTGACGCAGCACGTGTAGAGCGCCTTGACACGGCACGTGTAGAGCGCCTTGACACGGCACGTGTAGAGCGCCTTGACACAGCACGTGTAGAGCGCCTTGACACAGCACGTGTAGAGCGCCTTGACACGGCACGTGTAGAGCGCCTTGACGCAGCATGTGTAGAGTGCCTTGACATGGCACGTGTAGAGCGCCTTGATACGGCACATGTAGAGCGCCTTGACGCAGCACGTGTAGAGCGCCTTGACACGGCACGTGTAGAGCGCCTTGACACGGCACATGTAGAGCGCCTTGACACAGCACGTGTAGAGCGCCTTGACACGGCACGTGTAGAGCGCCTTGACACGGCACGTGTAGAGCGCCTTGACACGGCACGTGTAGAGCGCCTTGACGCAGCACGTGTAGAGCGCCTTGACACGGCACATGTAGAGCGCCTTGACACAGCACGTGTAGAGCGCCTTGACACGGCACGTGTAGAGCGCCTTGACGCAGCACGTGTAGAGCGCCTTGACACGGCACGTGTAGAGCGCCTTGACACGGCACGTGTAGAGCGCCTTGACACGGCACGTGTAGAGCGCCTTGACACGACACGTGTAGAGCGCCTTGACACGGCACATGTGGAGCGCCTTGACGCAGCACGTGTAGAGCGTCTTGACACGGCACGTGTAGAGCGCCTTGACACGGCACGTGTAGAGCGCCTTGACGCAGCACGTGTAGAGCGCCTTGACACAGCCACGTGTAGAGTGCCTTGACACAGCACATGTAGAGCGCCTTGACGCAGCACGTGTAGAGCGCCTTGACACAGCCACGTGTAGAGCGCCTTGACACGGCACGTGTAGAGCGCCTTGACACGGCACGTGTAGAGCGCCTTGACACGGCACGTGTAGAGCGCCTTGACACAGCACATGTAGAGCGCCTTGACGCAGCACGTGTAGAGCGCCTTGACACAGCCACGTGTAGAGCGCCTTGACACAGCACGTGTAGAGCGCCTTGACACAGCACGTGTAGAGCGCCTGGACACGGCACGTGTAGAGCGCCTTGACACAGCCACGTGTAGAGCGCCTTGACACAGCACGTGTAGAGCGCCTTGACACAGCACGTGTAGAGCGCCTTGACACAGCACGTGTAGAGCGCCTTGACACAGCACGTGTTGAGCGCCTTGACACAGCCACGTGTAGAGCACCTTGACACAGCCACGTGTAGAGCGCCTTGACACAGCACGTGTAGAGCGCCTTGACACAGCACGTGTAGAGCGCCTTGACACAGCCACGTGTAGAGCGCCTTGACACAGCCACGTGTAGAGCGCCTTGACACAGCACGTGTAGAGCGCCTTGACACAGCACGTGTAGAGCGCCTTGACACAGCCACGTGTAGAGCGCCTTGACACAGCACGTGTAGAGCGCCTTGACACAGCACGTGTTGAGCGCCTTGACACAGCACGTGTAGAGCGCCTTGACACAGCACGTGTAGAGCGCCTTGACACAGCACGTGTAGAGCGCCTTGACACAGCCACGTGTAGAGCGCCTTGACACAGCCACGTGTAGAGCGCCTTGACACAGCACGTGTAGAGCGCCTTGACACAGCACGTGTTGAGCGCCTTGACACAGCACGTGTAGAGCGCCTTGACACAGCACGTGTAGAGCGCCTTGACACAGCACGTGTAGAGCGCCTTGACACAGCACGTGTAGAGCGCCTTGACACGGCACGTGTAGAGCACCTTGACACAGCCACGTGTAGAGCGCCTTGACACGGCACGTGTAGAGCGCCTTGACACAGCACGTGTAGAGCGCCTTGACACAGCACGTGTAGAGCGCCTTGACACGGCACGTGTAGAGCGCCTTGACACAGCACGTGTAGAGCACCTTGACACAGCCACGTGTAGAGCGCCTTGACACGGCACGTGTAGAGCGCCTTGACACAGCACGTGTAGAGCGCCTTGACACGGCACGTGTAGAGCACCTTGACACAGCCACGTGTAGAGCACTATGACACGGCACGTGTAGAGCGCCTTGACACGGCACGTGTAGAGCGCCTTGACACGGCACGTGTAGAGCGCCTTGACACGGCACGTGTAGAGCGCCTTGACACAGCACGTGTAGAGCGCCTTGACACGGCACGTGTAGAGCGCCTTGACACGGCACGTGTAGAGCGCCTTGACACGGCACGTGTAGAGCGCCTTGACACAGCACATGTAGAGCGCCTTGACGCAGCACGTGTAGAGCGCCTTGACACAGCCACGTGTAGAGCGCCTTGACACAGCACGTGTAGAGCGCCTTGACACAGCCACGTGTAGAGCGCATTGATGCAGCCACGTGTAGAGCGCCTTGACACAGCACGTGTAGAGCGCCTTGACACGGCACGTGTAGAGCGCCTTGACACAGCACGTGTAGAGCGCCTTGACACAGCACGTGTAGAGCGCCTTGACACGGCACGTGTAGAGCGCCTTGACACAGCACGTGTAGAGCGCCTTGACACAGCACGTGTAGAGCGCCTTGACACAGCACGTGTAGAGCGCCTTGACACGCCACGTGTAGAGCGCCTTGACACAGCACGTGTAGAGCACCTTGAAACAGCACTTGTAGAGCACCTTGACACAGCCACGTGTAGAGCGCCTTGACACAGCCACGTGTAGAGCGCCTTGACACAGCACGTGTAGAGCGCCTTGACACAGCACGTGTAGAGCGCCTTGACACAGCACGTGTAGAGCGCCTTGACACAGCCACGTGTAGAGCGCCTTGACACAGCACGTGTAGAGCGCCTTGACACAGCACGTGTAGAGCGCCTTGACACAGCACGTGTAGAGCGCCTTGACACAGCACGTGTTGAGCGCCTTGACACAGCCACGTGTAGAGCACCTTGACACAGCCACGTGTAGAGCGCCTTGACACAGCACGTGTAGAGCGCCTTGACACAGCACGTGTAGAGCGCCTTGACACAGCCACGTGTAGAGCGCCTTGACACAGCCACGTGTAGAGCGCCTTGACACAGCACGTGTAGAGCGCCTTGACACAGCACGTGTAGAGCGCCTTGACACAGCCACGTGTAGAGCGCCTTGACACAGCACGTGTAGAGCGCCTTGACACAGCACGTGTTGAGCGCCTTGACACAACACGTGTAGAGCGCCTTGACACAGCACGTGTAGAGCGCCTTGACACAGCACGTGTAGAGCGCCTTGACACAGCCACGTGTAGAGCGCCTTGACACAGCCACGTGTAGAGCGCCTTGACACAGCACGTGTAGAGCGCCTTGACACAGCACGTGTTGAGCGCCTTGACACAGCACGTGTAGAGCGCCTTGACACAGCACGTGTAGAGCGCCTTGACACAGCACGTGTAGAGCGCCTTGACATGGCACGTGTAGAGCGCCTTGACACGGCACGTGTAGAGCACCTTGACACAGCCACGTGTAGAGCGCCTTGACACGGCACGTGTAGAGCGCCTTGACACGGCACGTGTAGAGCGCCTTGACACAGCACGTGTAGAGCGCCTTGACACGGCACGTGTAGAGCGCCTTGACACAGCACGTGTAGAGCACCTTGACACAGCCACGTGTAGAGCGCCTTGACACGGCATGTGTAGAGCGCCTTGACACAGCACGTGTAGAGCGCCTTGACACGGCACGTGTAGAGCACCTTGACACAGCCACGTGTAGAGCACCTTGACACGGCACGTGTAGAGCGCCTTGACACGGCACGTGTAGAGCGCCTTGACACGGCACGTGTAGAGCGCCTTGACACGGCACGTGTAGAGCGCCTTGACACGGCACGTGTAGAGCGCCTTGACACAGCACGTGTAGAGCGCCTTGACGCAGCACGTGTAGAGCGCCTTGACACGGCACGTGTAGAGCGCCTTGACATGGCACGTGTAGAGCGCCTTGACACAGCACGTGTAGAGCGCCTTGACACAGCACGTGTAGAGCGCCTTGACACAGCACGTGTAGAGCGCCTTGACACGGCACGTGTAGAGCGCCTTGACACGGCACGTGTAGAGCGCCTTGACACAGCACGTGTAGAGCGCCTTGACACAGCACGTGTAGAGCGCCTTGACACAGCACGTGTAGAGCGCCTTGACACGGCACGTGTAGAGCGCCTTGACATGGCACGTGTAGAGCGCCTTGATACGGAACATGTAGAGCGCCTTGACGCAGCACGTGTAGAGCGCCTTGACACGGCACGTGTAGAGCGCCTTGACACGGCACGTGTAGAGCGCCTTGACATGGCACGTGTAGAGCGCCTTGACACGGCACGTGTAGAGCGCCTTGACACGGCACGTGTAGAGCGCCTTGACATGGCACGTGTAGAGCGCCTTGACACGGCACGTGTAGAGCGCCTTGACGCAGCACGTGTAGAGCGCCTTGACACGGCACATGTAGAGCGCCTTGACACAGCACGTGTAGAGCGCCTTGACACGGCACATGTAGAGCGCCTTGACACGGCACATGTAGAGCGCCTTGACGCAGCACGTGTAGAGCGCCTTGACACTGCACATGTAGAGCGCCTTGACACAGCACGTGTAGAGCGCCTTGACACGGCACGTGTAGAGCGCCTTGACGCAGCACGTGTAGAGTGCCTTGACACGGCACGTGTAGAGCGCCTTGACGCAGCACGTGTAGAGCGCCTTGACACAGCATGTGTAGAGCGCCTTGACACGGCACGTGTAGAGCGCCTTGACACGGCACGTGTAGAGCGCCTTGACACGGCACATGTAGAGCGCCTTGACGCAGCACGTGTAGAGCGCCTTGACATGGCACGTGTAGAGCGCCTTGACACGGCACGTGTAGAGCACCTTGACACGGCACATGTAGAGCGCCTTGACGCAGCACGTGTAGAGCGCCTTGACACGGCACATGTAGAGCGCCTTGACGCAGCACGTGTAGAGCGCCTTGACACAGCACGTGTAGAGCGCCTTGACGCAGCACGTGTAGAGCGCCTTGACACAGCCACGTGTAGAGCGCCTTGACACAGCACATGTAGAGCGCCTTGACGCAGCACGTGTAGAGCGCCTTGACACGGCACGTGTAGAGCGCCTTGACACAGCACGTGTAGAGCGCCTTGACACAGCACGTGTAGAGCGCCTTGACACAGCACGTGTAGAGCGCCTTGACGCAGCACGTGTAGAGCGCCTTGACACAGCCACGTGTAGAGCGCCTTGACACAGCACGTGTAGAGCGCCTTGACACGGCACGTGTAGAGCGCCTTGACGCAGCACGTGTAGAGCGCCTTGACACAGCCACGTGTAGAGCGCCTTGACGCAGCACGTGTAGAGCGCCTTGACACAGCACGTGTAGAGCGCCTTGACACAGCACGTGTAGAGCTCCTTGACACAGCCACGTGTAGAGCGCCTTGACACAGCCACGTGTAGAGCGCCTTGACACAGCACGTGTAGAGCGCCTTGACACAGCACGTGTAGAGCGCCTTGACACAGCCACGTGTAGAGCGCCTTGACACAGCACGTGTAGAGCGCCTTGACACAGCACATGTTGAGCGCCTTGACACAGCACGTGTAGAGCGCCTTGACACAGCACGTGTAGAGCGCCTTGACACAGCACGTGTAGAGCGCCTTGACACAGCCACGTGTAGAGCGCCTTGACACAGCCACGTGTAGAGCGCCTTGACACAGCACGTGTAGAGCGCCTTGACACAGCACGTGTAGAGCGCCTTGACACAGCCACGTGTAGAGCGCCTTGACACAGCCACGTGTAGAGCGCCTTGACACAGCACGTGTTGAGCGCCTTGACACAGCACGTGTAGAGCGCCTTGACACAGCACGTGTAGAGCGCCTTGACACAGCACGTGTAGAGCGCCTTGACATGGCACGTGTAGAGCGCCTTGACACGGCACGTGTAGAGCGCCATGACACAGCACGTGTAGAGCGCCTTGACACAGCACGTGTAGAGCGCCTTGACACAGCACGTGTTGAGCGCCTTGACACAGCACGTGTAGAGCGCCTTGACACAGCACGTGTAGAGCGCCTTGACACAGCACGTGTAGAGCGCCTTGACACAGCCACGTGTAGAGCGCCTTGACACAGCCACGTGTAGAGCGCCTTGACACAGCACGTGTAGAGCGCCTTGACACAGCACGTGTTGATCGCCTTGACACAGCAAGTGTAGAGCGCCTTGACACAGCACGTGTAGAGCGCCTTGACACAGCACGTGTAGAGTGCCTTGACGCAGCACGTGTAGAGCGCCTTGACACGGCACGTGTAGAGCACCTTGACACAGCCACGTGTAGAGCGCCTTGACACGGCACGTGTAGAGCGCCTTGACACAGCACGTGTAGAGCGCCTTGACACAGCACGTGTAGAGCGCCTTGACACGGCACGTGTAGAGCGCCTTGACACAGCCACGTGTAGAGCGCCTTGACACGGCACGTGTAGAGCGCCTTGACACAGCACGTGTAGAGCGCCTTGACACAGCACGTTTAGAGCGCCTTGACACGGCACGTGTAGAGCGCCTTGACACGGCACGTGTAGAGCGCCTTGATACGGCACGTGTAGAGCGCCTTGACACGGCACGTGTAGAGCACCTTGACACAGCCACGTGTAGAGCGCCTTGACACGGCACGTGTAGAGCGCCTTGATACGGCACGTGTAGAGCGCCTTGACACGGCACGTGTAGAGCACCTTGACACAGCCACGTGTAGAGCACCTTGACACAGCACGTGTAGAGCGCCTTGACACGGCACGTGTAGAGCGCCTTGACACGGCACGTGTAGAGCGCCTTGACACGGCACGTGTAGAGCGCCTTGACACAGCCACGTGTAGAGCACCTTGACACAGCACGTGTAGAGCGCCTTGACACAGCCACGTGTAGAGCACCTTGGCACGGCACGTGTAGAGCGCCTTGACACAGCACGTGTAGAGCGCCTTGACACGGCACGTGTAGAGCGCCTTGACACAGCACGTGTAGAGCACCTTGACACGGCACGTGTAGAGCGCCTTGACACAGCACGTGTAGAGCGCCTTGACACGGCACGTGTAGAGAGTGAGTGATGTTGACAGTGAGTGATGTTGAGAGTGAGTGATGTAGAGAGTGAGTGATGTTGACAGTGAGTGATGTTGAGAGTGAGTGATGTTGACAGTGAGTGATGTTGAGAGTGAGTGATGTTGAGTGAGTGATGTTGACAGTGAGTGATGTTGAGAGTGAGTGATGTTGACAGTGAGTGATGTTGAGTGAGTGATGTTGAGTGAGTGATGTTGAGAGTGAGTGATGTTGACAGTGAGTGATATTGAGTGAGTGATGTTGACAGTGAGTGATGTTGACAGTGAGTGATGTTGAGAGTGAGTGATGTTGACAGTGAGTGATGTTGAGTGAGTGATGTTGAGTGAGTGATGTTGACAGTGAGTGATGTTGAGAGTGAGTGATGTTGAGTGAGTGATGTTGAGTGAGTGATGTTGAGTGAGTGATGTTGAGAGTGAGTGATGTTGACAGTGAGTGATGTTGAGTGAGTCATGTTGACAGTGAGTGATGTTGAGAGTGAATGCTGTTGACAGTGAGTGATGTTGACAGTGAGTGATGTTGAGAGTGAGTGATGTTGAGAGTGAGTGATGTTGAGTGAGTGATGTTGACAGTGAGTGATGTTGACAGTGAGTGATGTTGAGAGTGAGTGATGTTGAGAATGAGTGCTGTTGACAGTGAGTGATGTTGAGTGAGTGATGTTGACAGTGAGTGATGTTGACAGTGAGTGATGTTGAGAGTGAGTGATGTTGACAGTGAGTGATGTTGAGAGTGAGTGATGTTGACAGTGAGTGATGTTGAGTGAGTGATGTTGAGAGTGAGTGATGTTGACAGTGAGTGATGTTGAGTGAGTGATGTTGACAGTGAGTGATGTTGAGAGTGAGTGATGTTGACAGTGAGTGATGTTGACAGTGAGTGATGTTGACAGTGAGTGATGTTGACAGTGAGAGATGTTGAGTAAGTGATGTTGACAGTGAGTGATGTTGACAGTGAGTGATGTTGAGTGAGTGATGTTGACAGTGAGTGATGTTGACAGTGAGTGATGTTGAGAGTGAGTGATGTTGACAGTGAGTGATGTTGACAGTGAGTGATGTTGAGTGAGTGATGTTGAGTGAGTGATGTTGACAGTGAGTGATGTTGAGTGAGTGATGTTGACAGTGAGTGATGTTGACAGTGAGTGATGTTGAGAGTGAGTGATGTTGACAGTGAGAGATGTTGAGTGAGTGATGTTGACAGTGAGAGATGTTGAGTGAGTGATGTTGACAGTGAGTGATGTTGAGAGTGAGTGATGTTGAGAGTGAGTGATGTTGAGAGTGAGTGATGTTGAGAGTGAGTGATGTTGAGAGTGAGTGATGTTGGCAGTGAGTGATGTTGTGAGTGAGTGATGTTGAGAGTGAGTGATGTTGACAGTGAGTGATGTTGAGTGAGTGATGTTGAGTGAGTGATGTTGAGTGAGTGATGTTGAGTGAGTGATGTTGACAGTGAGTGATGTTGAGAGTGAGTGATGTTGAGAGTGAGTGATGTTGACAGTGAGTGATGTTGAGAGTGAGTGATGTTGAGTGAGTGATGTTGAGTGAGTGATGTTGACAGTGAGTGATGTTGAGAGTGAGTGATGTTGACAGTGAGTGATGTTGAGTGAGTGATGTTGAGTGAGTGATGTTGACAGTGAGTGATGTTGACAGTGAGTGATGTTGTGAGTGAGTGATGTTGAGTGAGTGATGTTGACAGTGAGTGATGTTGAGAGTGAGTGATGTTGACAGTGAGTGATGTTGAGAGTGAGTGATGTTGAGAGTGAGTGATGTTGAGAGTGAGTGATGTTGACAGTGAGTGATGTTGAGAGTGAGTGATGTTGAGAGTGAGTGATGTTGAGAGTGAGTGATGTTGACAGTGAGTGATGTTGAGAGTGAGTGATGTTGACAGTGAGTGATGTTGAGTGAGTGATGTTGAGTGAGTGATGTTGACAGTGAGTGATGTTGAGTGAGTGATGTTGAGAGTGAGTGATGTTGTGAGTGAGTGATGTTGAGAGTGAGTGATGTTGACAGTGAGTGATGTTGTGAGTGAGTGATGTTGAGAGTGAGTGATGTTGACAGTGAGTGATGTTGACAGTGAGTGATGTTGAGAGTGAGTGAGTGATGTTGAGATTGAGTGAGTGATGTTGTGAGTGAGTGATGTTGAGAGTGAGTGAGTGATGTTGAGATTGAGTGATGTTGAGAGTGAGTGAGTGATGTTGAGATTGAGTGATGTTGAGAGTGAGTGAGTGATGTTGAGATTGAGTGATGTTGAGAGTGAGTGAGTGAAGGAGTGAGTGAGTGATGTTGAGAGCGAGTGATGGGGAGAGTGAGTGATGTTGACAGTGAGTGATGTTGAGAGTGAGTGAGTGATGTTGAGAGTGAGTGAGTGATGTTGAGAGTGAGTGAGTGATGTTGAGAGTGAGTGAGTGAAGGAGTGAGTGAGTGATGTTGAGAGCGAGTGATGGGGAGAGTGAGTGATGGGGAGAGTGAGTGATGTTGAGAGTGAGTGAGTGAGGTTGAGAGCGAGTGATGTTGAGACTGAGTGATGGGGAGAGTGAGTGATGTTGATAGTGAGTGATGTTGAGACTGAGTGATGGGGAGAGTGAGTGAGTGATGGGGAGAGTGAGTGATGGGGAGAGTGAGTGATGGGGAGAGTGAGTGATGTTGACAGTGAGTGATGTTGAGAGTGAGTGAGTGATGTTGAGAGTGTGTGAGTGATGTTTTGAGTGAGTGATGTTGAGAGTGAGCGAGTGATGGAGTGAGTGAGTTAGTGAGTGATGGAGTGAGTGAGTGAGTGAGCGAGTGAGTGATGTTGAGAGCGAGAGTGAGTGAGCGAGTGATGTTGAGAGTGAGTGAGTGATGGAGTGAGTGAGTGATGTTGAGAGCGAGTGATGTTGAGAGTGAGTGAGTGATGGAGTGAGTGATGGAGTGAGTGAGTGATGTTGAGAGTGAGTGAGTGATGGAGTGAGTGATGTTGAGAGCGAGTGATGTTGAGAGTGAGTGAGTGATGGAGTGAGTGATGGAGTGAGCGAGTGATGTTGAGAGTGAGTGAGTGATGGAGTGAGTGATGGAGTGAGTGAGTGATGTTGAGAGTGAGTGAGTGATGGAGTGAGTGAGTGATGTTGAGAGTGAGTGATGTTGAGAGTGAGTGAGTGATGGAGTGAGTGATGGAGTGAGTGAGTGATGTTGAGAGTGAGTGAGTGATGGAGTGAGTGATGGAGTGAGTGAGTGATGTTGAGAGTGAGTGAGTGATGGAGTGAGTGATGTTGAGAGCGAGTGATGTTGAGAGTGAGTGAGTGATGGAGTGAGTGATGGAGTGAGTGAGTGATGTTGAGAGTGAGTGAGTGATGGAGTGAGTGATGTTGAGAGCGAGTGATGTTGAGAGTGAGTGAGTGATGGAGTGAGTGATGGAGTGAGTGAGTGATGTTGAGAGTGAGTGAGTGATGGAGTGAGCGAGTGATGTTGAGAGTGAGTGAGTGATGGAGTGAGTGATGGAGTGAGTGAGTGATGTTGAGAGTGAGTGAGTGATGGAGTGAGTGATGGAGTGAGTGAGTGATGTTGAGAGTGAGTGAGTGATGGAGTGAGTGATGGAGTGAGCGAGTGATGTTGAGAGTGAGTGAGTGATGGAGTGAGTGATGGAGTGAGTGAGTGATGTTGAGAGTGAGTGAGTGATGGAGTGAGTGATGGAGTGAGTGAGTGATGTTGAGAGTGAGTGAGTGATGGAGTGAGTGATGTTGAGAGCGAGTGATGTTGAGAGTGAGTGAGTGATGGAGTGAGTGATGGAGTGAGTGATGTTGAGAGTGAGTGAGTGATGGAGTGAGTGATGGAGTGAGCGAGTGATGTTGAGAGTGAGTGAGTGATGGAGTGAGTGATGGAGTGAGTGAGTGATGTTGAGAGTGAGTGAGTGATGGAGTGAGTGATGGAGTGAGTGAGTGATGTTGAGAGTGAGTGAGTGATGGAGTGAGTGATGGAGTGAGTGAGTGATGTTGAGAGCGAGTGATGTTGAGGGAGACAGCGAGAGAGACACAGTGTCGCGCTGTCTCAACAGGGCGGCAGTGCTGAGGGTCACGGCACCGCTTGTTTTTGCAGCGATGGCTCACGACGACGACGACGACGACGACGTGGATGAGGAGGCTGTGAATATGGAGATAATCATTTTCATTTCCCCCAGCGCGGGATCTGGTGCCCTGGACAACTAATCCTGGGGGCTACGCGCGGCTCGGACGGAGCCTGAATATTCATCCTGACTCGGCTGTGAGTGGGGGGGGGGGGGGGGCAGGGGGGGGGGGTGGTGACCCCCCGCTGCCCGCCCTGGGCCACGTGGCCCCCCACCACTCAATGTGGCCTCCAGCGGGCACGGGGAGATGTGGAGATGTGGAGACACAGAGACACGGGGACATGCAGATGAGGAGACACGGGGACATGCAGATGAGGAGACACGGGGACATGGAGATGATGAGATGTGGGGACTGGGAAATGTGGGGACTGGGAGATGATGAGACACGGGGACATGCAGATGATGAGATGTGGGGACTGGGAAATGTGGGGACTGGGAGATGTGGAGACACAGAGACACGGGGACATGGGGACACGGAGAAACGGGGACATGGAAATGATGAGACACGGGGACTGGGAGATGATGAGACAGAGACATTGGGACATGGAGATATGGGGACATGGAGATGAGAAGACACGGGGACATGCAGATGATGAGATGTGGGGACATGGAGATATGAAGACTGGGAGATGATGAGACAGAGACATTGGGACATGGAGATATGGGGACATGGAGATGAGAAGACACGCGGACATGGAGATGATGAGATATGGGGACATGGGGACACGGAGACACGGAGACATGGAGGTGAAGGGACACGGGTACATGGAGATATGGGGACACGGAGGCACGGGGATACGTCACGTATCACCGGACTTTCATCGTGCTGAGGGCTAGGTGATTGAGAGATTGAGAGAGCTGATTGATCACACAAACTCCACTCACTCTGTAGGACAGGGGGAGATCATACAAACTCCACTCACTCACTCTGTAGAACAGGGGGAGATCATACAAACTCCACTCACTCACTCTGTAGAACAGGGGGTGATCATACAAACTCTACTCACTCACTCTGTAGAACAGGGGGAGATCACACAAACTCCACTCACTCACTCTGTAGAACAGGGGGAGATCATACAAACTCCACTCACTCTGTAGGACAGGGGGAGATCATACAAACTCCACTCACTCACTCTGTAGAACAGGGAGAGATCATACAAACTCCACTCACTCTGTAGAACAGGGGGAGATCATACAAACTCCACTCACTCACTCTGTAGAACAGGGGGAGATCATACAAACTCCACTCACTCTGTAGAACAGGGGGAGATCATGCAAACTCCACTCACTCTGCAGAACAGGGGGAGATCATACAAACTCCACTCACTCACTCTGTAGAACAGGGGGAGATCACACAAATTCTACTCACTCACTCTGTAGAACAGGGGGAGATCACACAAACTCCACTCACTCACTCTGTAGAACAGGGGGAGATCATACAAACTCCACTCACTCTGCAGAACAGGGGGAGATCATACAAACTCTACTCACTCACTCTGTAGAACAGGGAGAGATCATACAAACTCCACTCACTCTGTAGAACAGGGGGAGATCATACAAACTCCACTCACTCACTCTGTAGAACAGGGGGAGATCACACAAACTCCACTCACACACTTTGTAGGACAGGGGGAGATCATACAAACTCCACTCACTCTGTAGAACAGGAGGAGATCACACAAACTCCACTCACTCGCTCTGTAGAACAGGGGGAGATCACAAAAACTCTACTCACACATTTTGTAGGACAGGGAGAGATCACACAAACTCCACTCACTCACTCTGTAGAACAGGGGGAGATCATACAAACTCCACTCACACACTTTGTAGAACAGGGGGAGATCATACAAACTCCACTCACTCACTCTGTAGAACAGGGGGAGATCATACAAACTCCACTCACTCACTCTGTAGAACAGGGGGAGATCATACAAACTCCACTCACTCTGTAAAACAGGGGGAGATCATACAAACTCCACTCACTCGCTCTGTAGAACAGGGGGAGATCATACAAACTCCACTCACTCTGTAGGACAGGGGGAGATCATACAAACTCCACTCACTCACTCTGTAGAACAGGGAGAGATCATACAAACTCCACTCACTCTGTAGAACAGGGGGAGATCATACAAACTCCACTCACTCACTCTGTAGAACAGGGGGAGATCATGCAAACTCCACTCACTCTGCAGAACAGGGGGAGATCATACAAACTCCACTCACTCACTCTGTAGAACAGGGGGAGATCACACAAATTCTACTCACTCACTCTGTAGAACAGGGGGAGATCACACAAACTCCACTCACTCACTCTGTAGAACAGGGGGAGATCATACAAACTCCACTCACTCTGCAGAACAGGGGGAGATCATACAAACTCTACTCACTCACTCTGTAGAACAGGGAGAGATCATACAAACTCCACTCACTCTGTAGAACAGGGGGAGATCATACAAACTCCACTCACTCACTCTGTAGAACAGGGGGAGATCACACAAACTCCACTCACACACTTTGTAGGACAGGGGGAGATCATACAAACTCCACTCACTCTGTAGAACAGGAGGAGATCACACAAACTCCACTCACTCGCTCTGTAGAACAGGGGGAGATCACAAAAACTCTACTCACACATTTTGTAGGACAGGGAGAGATCACACAAACTCCACTCACTCACTCTGTAGAACAGGGGGAGATCATACAAACTCCACTCACACACTTTGTAGAACAGGGGGAGATCATACAAACTCCACTCACTCACTCTGTAGAACAGGGGGAGATCATACAAACTCCACTCACTCACTCTGTAGAACAGGGGGAGATCATACAAACTCCACTCACTCTGTAAAACAGGGGGAGATCATACAAACTCCACTCACTCGCTCTGTAGAACAGGGGGAGATCATATAAACTCCACTCACTCTGTAGAACAGGAGGAGATCACACAAACTCCACTCACTCGCTCTGTAGAACAGGGGGAGATCATACAAACTCCACTCACTCTGTAAAACAGGGGGAGATCATACAAACTCCACTCACTCGCTCTGTAGGACAGGGGGAGATCATACAAACTCCACTCACTCTGTAGAACAGGGGGAGATCATACAAACTCCACTCACTCACTCTGTAGAACAGGTGGAGATCATACAAACTCCACTCACTCACTCTGTAGAACAAGGGGAGATCATACAAACTCCACTCACTCTGTAGAACAGGAGATCATACAAACTCTACTCACTCTGTAGAACAGGAGGAGATCATACAAACTCCACTCACTCACTCTGTAGAACAAGGGGAGATCATACAAACTCCACTCACTCTGTAGAACAGGGGGAGATCATACAAACTCCACTCACTCACTCTGTAGAACAGGGGGAGATCATACAAACTCCACTCACTCACTCTGTAGGACAGGGGGAGATCATACAAACTCCACTCACTCTGTAGAACAAGGGGAGATCATACAAACTCCACTCACTCTGTAGAACATGGGGAGATCATAAAAACTCCACTCACTCACTCTGTATAACATTAGGGGATCATTCCATCTCCACTCAGGGAGAGTTTAAACCAATCATCATCCTCCATTCCGGGTCGATAAAATGAATTCCAATTTGTGGTGTTAAGTCAAGAAGGGGTTGTCTTGCGCTAACTGTGGACGTCACGTTGACCTTGTCGGGTGATCGAGCGGGTGAGGGACTCACCCGCTCACTCACCCGCTCACTCACCCGCTCACTCACCCATTTCACTCACCCGCTCGCTCACCCGCTCGCTCGCTCACCCACTCACTCACCCACTCACTCACCCTCTCACTCACCCACTCACTCACCCACTCACTCACCCACTCACTCACCCATTCACTCACCCGCTCACTCACCTGCTCACTCACCCGCTCACTCACCCGCTCACTCACCAGTTTCACTCACCCGCTCACTCACCCATTTCACTCACCCGTTTCACTCACCCGCTCACTTACACACTCACTCACTCGTTCACTCACCCGCTCACTCACTCACCCGCTCACTCTCCCGCTCACTCACCCGTTTCACTCACCCGCTCGCTCACCCGCTCGCTCATCCGTTTCACTCACCCGCTCACTCTCCCGCTCACTCACCCGTTTCACTCACCCGCTCACTCACCCGCTCACTCACCCGTTTCACTCACCCGCTCGCTCACCCGCTCACCGCACCAGGTACTCATTTGAGGCTGAGTCGACCTAGGGGAGGCCCAGGACCCGTTCACATAATCGATGCTGGTGAAGGTGGCTGTAGTCCACGAATCGACCTCGGGTTGCCCGCTCACTCTTTTACGTATCGAATTTAGCCGACCCATCCACTCACCACCCATCTACTCAGCAACACCCATCCACTCACCACCAACCCTACTCACCACCACTCACCACCACCCATCACTCACCACCACCCATCCACTCACCACCCATCTACTCACCACCCACCACCCACCACTCAGCACACATCCACTCACCACCAACCCTACTCACCACCACCCATGCACTCACCACCAACCATTCACCACCACCCACCACTCACCACCACTCACCACTACCCATCCACTCACCACCACCCATCCACTCACCACCCATCTACTCACCAACACCCATCCACTCACCACCAACCCTACTCACCACTAACCCAACTCACCAACACCCATCCACTCACCACCAGCCCTACTCACCACCACTCACCACCACCCATCACTCACCACCACCCATCCACTCACCACCCATCTACTCACCACACATCCACTCACCACCAACCCTACTCACCACCACCCATGCACTCACCACCAACCATTCACCACCACCCACCACTCACCACCACTCACCACCACCCATCCACTCACCACCACCCATCCACTCACCACCCATCTACTCACCAACACCCATCCACTCACCACCAACCACTCACCACCCACCACTCACCACCAGCCCTACTCACTACCACCCATGCACTCACCACCACCCATCTACTCACCACCACGCATGCACTCACCTCCACCCACCACTCACCACCCATGCATCTCTCTCTCACCCACCTCTCTCTCTCACCACCTCTCTCTCTCACCACCTCTCTCTCTCACCACCTCTCTCTCTCACCACCTCTCTCTCTCTCACCACCTCTCTCTCTCTCACCACCTCTCTCTCTCTCACCACCTCTCTCTCTCTCACCACCTCTCTCTCTCACCACCTCTCTCTCTCACCACCTCTCTCTCTCACCACCTCTCTCTCTCACCACCTCTCTCTCTCACCACCTCTCTCTCTCTCTCTCGCCACCGTTGGGTGCGGTCGTGTTCACCTGGAGCTCCTGCTCTAACGTGTGTGTGGGTGGGGGCCTGGGCTCAGGTGTAAGCCTGAGCCTGGCCTAGAGAGAGGTGAACTAGGGAGAAAACGCTAGTTCATTCTGCGTTTTTCTCCTCGTACATCAGCCTGCTACAGTAATAGTTTTTATTACTACTGCTGTTGTTGTGTGTTTGTCTGGTCTGTGTGTTTGTCTGTGTGTTTGTTCTGCTTGTTTGTCTGCTTGGTTGGTCGCGTTGTGTGTTGGCCTGGGGTTTTTTTTTTTTACCTGGTTTACCTGGCTTAACACCGCGTGTGTTTGGCCTGTTTGTCTGTTTGTCTGTTTGGTGAGTGGTTTGTCTGTGTGTTTGTTTGTTTTGTGTGTTGCTTGTGCGTGCGTTTGTTTTGTTTCTCTGTCGTTTTGTTTATTTGTTTGTCTGCTTGGCTGGGCGCGTTGTGTGTTGGCCTGGTGGTTTTTTTTTACCTGGGGTAACACCACGTGTGTTTGGCCTGGTTGTCGTGTTGGTGAGTGTTTGTTTTGTGTGTTTGTTTGTTTGTCTGTTGATTGTGCGTGCGTTTGTTCGTCTATCTGTCGTTTTGTTTATTTGTATGTTTGTTTTGATTGTTCGTTTTCGTTTGTCTGCTTGTTGGTTCGGTCGTGTGTGAGTTCGTCTGTGTGTTTGTCCTGCGCGTGTGTGTGCCTGTCTGTGTGTGTTTGTGTTGTGTGTTTGTTTGGTGTATTTTTGTTATTTTTTATTTGTATTTTTATTTTTTACTTTTTTTTATTTTGTGATTATTTTTTTGTTGCTGCTGGTGCTGCCATGCGGGCGACATGGCTCAGCCCAGCAGCACGGAGGCTCTCACGGATACCCACGGCTTCCGATGTTTTCCATTTTCGGGGACAGCACCCGAGGAAGTCGCCACTGCTGTAGCAACGCACGCCGGGCTGCCTGCTGTCCGGGTGGTGCAAAAAGAGAACCGTGGCTATGTTGTGTACGTAGCCACGGTGGAGGCGGCGGCGCGTGTGGTGGAGAAAGGACTCGTAGTCGGAGGTGAGGGGGGGCAGCGGGTACAGTGCACCCCTCTCACAGCACCGACGGCGCGGATCACCATCACGGGCGCTCCACCATACATGACCGACGCGGAGCTGATGGGAGAGCTGCAACGCTTCGGCGCGGTGGCCTCGAACATCAGCAGGCTGCCTATGAGAACGCGGAACCCTGCCATGCGACACATCTTGTCTGGGCAACGGCAGGTGCTCCTCATCTTGAAGGGTGGACGCACCGTGTTGGACGTGGCTTTCAAGCGCACCGTTGGTGGCCGCGTCCACACGGTGTATCTGGCCACCACCGAACCACGCTGCTACGGATGTGGCAGCGTGGGACACGTGAAGAAAAATTGCTCCACCAGGGCGGGGTCGGGTGGAGCTGCGACAGGGACGACGCCGACGCTGCAGCCGCAACAGCAGCAGCAGCAGCGGGAGCATCGCGAGCGGCAGCAGCAGCAGCTGCAGGGCCAGCGGCAGCAGCAGCAGCAACAGCAGCCACCGCAGGTGCCGCCACTGCAGCAACAACAACAGCTGCAGGGTGGTGGTGCCGAGCCCGTGCCGGAGCACGGAGAGTCGGACCCTCAAGGGGGAGCCGACGGCGATGGAGCTGCCGTCCTTAAAAGCGCCAGGAGGAAGAGGAGGGGGCGCGGAAACGGGCTGACGGAGCGGCTGAAGAGGCCAGCCACAGCCGACGAGGTCGGACGGCTGGCCAGCAGTGAGGGGTGCACAGGGAGGGAAGCCGTGGAGGCCACTGGCAACGTGGACTCGGCGGATACGATCGAGCCGAGGACGCGGCTGCCGAGCCCGGCCCCACCCACCCCGGTGATGGAGGGAGCGGAGCCTGCAGCTGCCGCCAGCGCCAGCGAGGCGCAGAGTGACGGCGCAGCTCCAGGAAGCCACCCTTCACGCGGCCCGACGGGGGGCCGAGAGGGGAGCATGGAACCCGACGTGGTCGGGGAGGAGGAAGGGGCCGCCGAGCGGATCGTTTTCTCAGCGGCTAAAAGGGAGGAGGCCATGGATATCGCCAGCGAGGCGCACCTGTCGGTGACGACGGGAGGAGCGCCACGACCGTTTCCGGCCTCGCCCGTCCCGACACGGCAGAGAGAGGAGACGGAGGCTGCCGCCGGCGCCGTGGCTGCGCCGGGTGGCGTCGAGGCCCCGGGGAGCACCTCTTCACCGGTCCCGGGGGAGGGGGAGGAAGTGGAAATGGGCCCGGGGGGAAGCGGGCTGCCTGCGCGCGGGATCGTGCCCGGCGAGGCCCCGGCCCCAGATGGAGCGGCGGAGGTGGAAGGGGAGAGCTGCGCCGACGTGAGAGGGGGCGCTGCCCTCATCGCCATCGGTGGGTGGCTCGACACCGATAACGACGGTGTGCCGAGCGGTCTCGTGCCGGTGAAGGGCGACCCTCCGCCCACTCCGAAGGATTGGATGGACAATAGGGTGGAGACGGCGAAGAGGAGGAAGATGCCCAGGATTGGGCTCGAGCCCGGGGAGGTCCCGGCTCCAGGAGGGTCGGCGGAGGCGGCGGGGGGAGGCTGGCGCCGATGGGACGGGTGACCGTGAGGGCTCTGAGGACGACTGGGACGAGGAGGAGTACCCCCGAAAGCACGCAGGGTGGAGGAATGAAGGTCAGCGGGGGGAGTACACCCCCGCGAGACTCCGCACGTGGATGAAGCAGGTGTATGGCAAGCGGAACGTTTACGTACAGAAAAAGTTCCCCAACAGGGGGGCTTTCATTAAGATGGCAAAGACAGTGGTCAAAGACCCACACAAATACCGCTTCAACCGGCAGGAAGTTTACCGTCTGAAAGCGATGATGACCAGAGTGAGGAAGCTGCCACCCTCCCCCCTCCAACCGGAAGAGGAGGGTGATGAGGATCAGGAGGAGCCCTGCTATGCGAAAGGGGGCCAAAGCCCGGAGTGTTCGGACACTGACTGTGAGGCGGTGGCGACGTGGAGTGAGAATGCCTGAGCAATGCTTGGTGTTGCCATGGGATGACCACACCGAATGTACTCGAATTTGTTTCAGCGCAATTTGCGCCGGAACCTGAATGACGCGCACACCGGACACTGACTGCGACGCGGTGGCGTTGTGTTGCGCGAAAATAAGTGATATGTATGTTGTTGTCACGACAACATGTACATGTTGGTTTGGTGATTCAATGAAACGGATGCTGTTGCCATAAAGGCATGTACTTGGTTTGACTGCACGGAAACTTTCCAGCGCAATTTGCGCTGGAGTAATAAAGGTTTTCAAAAGTCTCTCACCACCTCTCTCTCTCACCACCTCTCTCTCTCACCACCTCTCTCTCTCACCACCTCTCTCTCTCTCTCTCGCCACCGTGGGGTGCGGCTGTGTGCACCTGCTGCTCCCGCTCCAACGTTGGTGTGGGTGGAGGCCTGGGCT